>NC_065449.1:11032473-11338538 GCF_917563875.1 Diabrotica virgifera virgifera
TAACAATTAATTGTCCATATCGTAACTGGAGGAACCTTAGCAAAAAATACGAAGATTTAACCCAAAACACTTAAGTAAAATATTCTTCCTTCCGGAGATACAGAGTGTTTTATTACAAATGTTATAAAATGATTTTATCCCATTGCTCAAGCACCTTTTAATATTCTTGTTTAAACTTGACACACAGTTTACACATGTTAGGATACTTTAACTAGTGTAAGGTAGTGTCCGCTGTTACCAGAGGCGTGCTGTAGGAATATATACTTTATTTTCACCCCTTTTTCCCCCTCACAATCTACTCCACTATCGTAACAATCATTTCAGCATGTTTTTTGATTCTTCGTTAATTTTTACGTAAATATCATCCTTTTGTCTCAATGCGATAGAGAGAGCAGTTTTCAAGTTATTTGCGTTTAAAGGTAATGGATTCAATGAGATTATGTGTTTAAAATACCATTCTCATATCTCATATCATATCTCATTGTATCCATTACCTTTAAACGCAAATAATTTGAAAACAGCTCACTCTATCGCATTGAGACAAAAGGATGATATTTACGTAAAAATTAAAGAAGAATCACAAAAACGTGCTGAAATGATTATTACGACAGTAGCAGATTGTAAGGGGAAAAAGGGGGCGAAAATAAAGTATATATCCCTACAGCACGCCTCTGGTAACAGCGGAAAACTATCTTTTATCATTAGTTAAAGTATCCTAACATGTGTAAACTGTGTGTCAAGTTTGAACAAAAAATATTAGAAGGTGCTTTAGCAATGGGCTAAAATCTGTATCTCGGTAAGGAAGAATATTTTATTTAAGTGTTTTGGATTAAATCTTCGTATTTTTTGCTAAGGATTCTGCAGTTACGATATGGACAATTGTTAATAAAACACTCTGTATAATATAAGTTAGCTATTTGCAGTTAAAATAAACGAAAAAAAAAAGGTTTAAAAAGATTTGCAGTTAAATCAGAAACGAAGTTAAATTGCTCTTTACAAACAATTTAATTTTTTAAGGGTGAGCAAAAATAAATCCTTGTGCCATTCAATATATTCACGTCTTATTTCGAGCACTCGGCTGGTCCTGTGTTTCAGCATCCCCCTTTCTTTAATTAATATCTCACCCTGGCAACACCCTTAGCAACGAATGTACGAACAGTAACACAATACAGTTTTTAAACTTTTCTCCACTACGCCTTTCTTAATGTCTCCGATGGCTGACATTAATTAAAAAATCTTGTTACGCATGCAAGGGTTCCTTTTCGTCCTTCCACGTCCTTCTCCTTCTCGCCAGGACCTTCGACCCACTTACTCCGCCGAAAGACGTTTATGAGACGTACGGGATAGGGATAGGGGATCGCATCGGGAGAACGAGCGCATATGCGACCGTCCACATTCCTCTAATTTATCTACTCTTAATTCCATTTTTCTCTCTCAAACGTTTCGATATAAGCGGGATTGCTTTAAAATTCCAAATAATCTTTAAGAAATTGTGTAACCTTATAAACGTCATATCTTTATTATTTTTATTTAAATAACTAGCTCGCCCGGCAGACTTCGTACTGCCCCAATAGATAAAAACAAACTTTTGTATACAATAAACTTAAAATAAACAAAAGGAATTCGTAATTAATAAACAAAAAATGCTCGATGTGGATGAGGTTTTATTATTATTTTTAATTAATTACACATAATATGAGGTTTGAAGTAATAAAGTTTGGTTAGAAGTAACAAAATAAAGTTTGTAGTGCAACAGTTACAATCTTGAATTTGTTTATCTTATAATGCATATAACAGCTTTATTTTATCTACATTCAAAACAAGACTGTATTTATGATTGGGTTCGGGGTGGTTCCAACTTTATAGGTGTTGATTAATTAAAATTAATTAAATTAAAATTAAATAACATTAAATAAAAAAGTAAATGAAGTAAATTAAAATTAAATGAAATTGAATAAAAGTAAATAGAATCTAATAAAAATAAATAAAATTTAATAAAATGAAATAAAATAAAAAAAATAAATGGAATTAAAAACGAAATGAAATAAAATAAACGAAAACAAATAAAATACTTAAATTAAATAAAATTAAATAAAATTAAATAAAATTAAATAAAATTAAATAAAATTAAATAAAATTAAATAAAATTAAATAAAATAAAATAAAATTAAATAAAATTAAATAAAATTAAATAAAATTAAATAAAATTAAATAAAATTAAACAAAATTAATTAAAATTAAATAAAATTTTATAATTTGCTGCTTGTTCTTTTCGTGTGCTCAGAATTTTTCTCCGGCTTACGGTTCGTCAGAAAAGTTCCGTTTAGAGATATTTTTGAAAATTTCGCAAAATTAAAAAATTCATATTTTGCCCAATTTGAGTCCTAAAGTTAAACTGTTCCACTTCTCTTCTACGAAATTTGTAGCTCGTTCTTCTTCTGTCCTCAGATTATTTCTACGGCTTGAGATATTGTATTTTGGACACCGATTGCGCTAGAGAAAAAAATTTAGTACGGTTCTGCTCGGAATTCAGCAAGGAGTCTACCTACTTAATTTCGTAGTTTTCACGTCATTATTATGAGAGTTATGGCGTCATCGGCAATCCTCCTTGTGACTTACGGGTATGAAAAATAGATAACAACCTATTCTCGACTATAGGCGTAAAATTTCATAAAAATCGGTCAAACCATTTCGGAGGAGTATGGCAACAAACACTGTGAAAAGAGCATTTTATACATATAGATGTAAAAGTTTTGGTGGCTACTAAAATGATTATAAAAAACCGTATGAACCTTCCCTGAACTTCTACAAATAATTCAACATCAAAATTAGCCAAATCGGTCCAGCCATTCTCGAGTTATATTGAGACACACGAACAGCAATTGATAATATGTATAAGATTATTTTATTTCAATTTCGTTTGATTTTATTTATTTCTTAACAACCGTCACTATAATCGGAGAATGCAGTAAGATAATGAGATTAGAGGTTAATTAATACCAAAAAGATCAAATCAGATTAATTCTTTCACGAGGTGCAAAAATCCAGATATATAAGGCCATAATACGACCAGCAGTCGCGTATGGAAGCGAAACATGGACGCTAACAAAAAGAGAAGTAAATAAATTGCTAGTGTGGGAACGTAAAATCCTTCGAATGATATATGGCCCTTACAGAGACAGCGTGACAAACGAATGGAGGCGCAGATACAATAACGTGCTAGAGTCTCTATTCGGAAAAGAAAATCTAGTCAGATATATAAAGGCTAATAGACTCAGATGGGCAGGGCATGTGGTACGCAGTAACGACAATCGCCTTATAAACAATGTGTTCTGGGAGAGGCCAGATGGAAGAAGGTCTGTAGGGCGGCCTAGAAAAAGGTGGAAAGATGCAGTCAAAGAAGATCTAGGGAAAATGGGAGTGCGACAATGGGAATTGTCAAAGGCAATAGTAAACGCGACAAAGACTCACGAAGAGTTGTAGCGCCATTGATGATGGAAAAGATGAAATTTATGATCATCTCCAGAAACTTGGATGCACTTGAAAACTCCATCATAACCTTGAATACCAAGTCCATTGAAAGAGTGAGCAAATTTAAATACCTGGGAACGTGGCTTTTTGACGACTTAGCATCGAACAGGAAAGTCAAATGACGTAATGAGCAAGCTCGACAAGCTTTCCTAAAATTCAGAAAGGTACTGACCTGTTCAGAGTTCGATCTTCAACTGAGGCTAAGATTTACTAAGTGCTACGTATGAGCAGTGCTGCTATATTTTGTAGAGGGCTGGACACTCGAAACGAGAATTATAAACAGATTAGAAGCCTTCGAAATGTGGCTTTATCGCCGTATCCGAAAGATACCATGCACGGCAAAAGTCACAAAAATGTAGATATCCTTAAGAGAATCAACCAAGAACGCCAACTTTTCGAAACCATCAAACAGCATATCTGGGTCACATCATGCGATACGAAAAATACCAGTTCCTTCAACTTATAATCGAGGATAAAATTGAAGGCAAAAGAGGAATAGGATGAAAGAAAATTTCCTGGCTCCGTAACATAAGGCAATGGACAGGGATTAACGACATATAATCTCTAATATACATTGCAAGAAACAGAGAGTTAATGAAAAATGTGATCGCTAATATCCATTAGTGAATTTATATCTAAAGAAGAAAAATCTCTTTTACTATTTTTCTTCTAAAAATAGTTGGAGCTCATTTCCTTTATCAACTAAATTTCTATCCTGTTTATTAATTTAATCATAAGCATATGTAAAGTTTTTGTGATGTCTGCCTAACTCCAAGCAACAAAATATATTTGTCAGTTGGTAACACTTGACTTACGTTCCGTCATGTCAGTCTCGCCTTAAATAGACGGGAACCTTTCTGTAATGTTTGTTGTCTATTTAAGTTGATGTTTCTCTCCAAAATCTATAATTTATCTAGGCCTAGTTGCATTTTTCTCTCTCAAACGATTCGATTCCACATCTTGTTGTTTTCACCCAATTTTGAAAAAATGTGAAAACTTTGAATTATCCACGTCCGTCTGTCCGTCTGCCTGTGATCACAACTTCTCCGTCAATATACCAGCTAGAATGACAATTGAGGTGTCAACTGAAAGCTTATAATCCAAGGATGGTACTAAAGGTGAGAAATTTTACCTAGGCTGTATCCGTCGGTCTCTCCGACCGCGAATATAACTCCTCCGACCTTATACCAGGTAGAATGACAAATAAGGTGTCAAATGAAAGCTTATAATCCAAGGATGGTATAAAGGTGAGAAATTTTACCTAGGCTGTCTGACCGTCGGTCTGTACGACCGCGAATATAACTTTTCCGTCCTTATGCCAGCTAGAATGACAAATGAGGTGTCAAATGAAAGCTTATATTCCAAGGATGATAATAAAGATGGGAAATTTTACCAAAGCTGTGTGTCCGTCGGTCTCTCCGACCGCGAATATAACTCCTCCGACTTTATACCAGGTAGAATGACAAATGAGGTGTCAAATGAAAGATTATAATCCAAGGATCGTACTAAAGGTGAAAAATTTTACCTAGACTATCTGACCATCGGTCTGTCCGACCGCGAATATAACTCCTACGTCATTGTGCCAGGTAGAATGACAAATGAGGTGTCAAATGAAAGATTATAATCAAAGGATGGTAATAAAGGTGAGAAATTTGATCTAGGCTGTCTGTCCGTCTGTCTGTCCGACTGCGAATATAACTCCTACGTCATTGTATCAGGTAGAATGACAAATGAGGTGTCAAATGAAAGCTTATAATCCAAGGATGGTAATAAAGGTGAGAAATTTGACCTAGGCTGTCTGTCCGTGTGTCCGTCCGACTGAAAATATAAGTCCTCCACTATAACAGGCAAAATGACAAGAACGTTGAGAAACTTGGCCTAGGACTTACGGTTTTATAAATGCGGCCAGAAGTACTGTTTTAAAGTCACCGGAATAGTACAAGTGATATAATATTAGACGTGACTTCGCAAGAAGAGAACAAATATATACTTCCGGTTTCATGACTGTCTGCCCGTCTGTCTTTCTCCTCCGTTATTAATACAGATAGAATGACAAATGAGGTGTCGAATGAAAGCTTATAACCCAAGGATGGTATTAAAGATGAGAAATTTGACATCGGATTTCCGGTTTTAAAATTGCAACCGTAAGTACTGTTTTAAAGTCACCGAAATAGTGTAAGCGATATATCATTCGACGTGCCTTAGCAAGATGAGAACAAATGTAAAATTTTGGTTTTTATATCATTTCCGGTTAAAAAGTTCTAACCAGAAGTGCCGTTATAGTCGCAGAAATATTATATATAACACATCAATCGAAGCGTATTGAAAAGTTGAGTTTGAATCTTTAGTTTTGGTTTTGAAGTCTTTTCTGTTTAAACAATGATGACCCAAAGTTTAGTAAAAATGACTCAAAATTAGTAAAATCGTTTAATAATCGGCGCAAAGTTACACGAAGCGTTCAAATATCGACTTCCAGTTCTACTTTCCATTATTTTGGGTGAAAACCTAGGACTTACGAAGTCCAATTACTTGTTTAATAAATATTCGTAATACTATACTCCTTTGAATTTTACTTTTTTTATTAACATATATTAAGAATAAATTATACACTTGTAAGATTGGAGATGTTTTATTGATGCTTGAACCTATTAATTCAACAATTATTTTTAATTCGATTGCTTATTTGATATTGACACATAATTGAAAAACTTCAAATTTTGTTTGCCTTTTGTTTATGGTAACACAATTATATTTCCCTTGTCCAATATATCTAATTCAATCCTGAGGGTATATAAACTCAATTGTGCAACAACAATGTTGCAACCACTACAAATCTTCTTCTTCTTCTTTGGCTTTTTCTCATTATAAGTTCGCCAGTTCCGTCCTCCACAGCCCTCTATTCTAGCATTCACCTTCTCTGAGGTTTTTATCTATTACAGCATTTTATATGTTCCTTTTTCATCTTGTAACATGTCTTCCACTCCGTTCTCTTCCTGGATGCTCTCAGTTGAGTATTCTTTTCGGACACCTATGCTCTGGCATTCTTTGTACATGCTTCTCTGTCTGTCGCTACAGTTATCCACCTAGAGCCCACGTTCTTCTTTATCATCTGCCCATCTCATTTGTGGCCTTCCTCTGCTTGGTTTATATACCGTGTGGTGAATCGTAAAACGGGGCCATAGGAAACTCAATGTAAAATTCTAAACTGTTGAATTCCTGCTTCCCTAATTATTTTACATCAAAAGTCATGAGAGAATATTTGTAGACGATTGAAATCTGTATTAAAATCAAAAGTTAAAATAGTTCTACGATTTAAACGCATTCCAAAATTTATAAAAATTTAATACATTTGCCACAATAGGTATGTATGTAAAAGTCAGTCCACACGTTACTATTTAACTGATAGTGCTCACACTATTGACTGAATAAAAAATCTTTATTATTAATACTTTCTCCGCAACTAAGGGTATCTTATCAACTGTCTCGTTTTTAAACAATGAATGATAAAATAAAAATATTGACAGTTCAAAAGTGTGAAAATAATAACTTCATTGTGACACATTATTGCACTGTGTGGCCTAATTTTGGACTGAAAAACTAAAAAATGTATTACATTTTTACAAAATTTCGGAATATGTTTAATTCGTAGAACAATTTTAACAGTTGTTTTCAATACAGATTTCAATCCTTTACAAATAGTTTCTAATGTCTTTTGATGTAACATAATTAGGGAAGCAGGAATTCAACACTTTAGAATTTTACATTGAGTTTCCTATGGCCCGTTTTCCAATTCATTACCTGGTATATTCTCACGGTCTCCAATTTATAAGATTTTTGTTCCATCGGTCTTCTTTTTGTCTTATATTGCATCTTTTTGTCTAGCATCCCCAACTTTGGTTTTCTCTCTTATCTATCCGTTTCTCTTTTTATCCATTGGTCTTATGTGCAACATTTGCCTTTCCATTGCTCTTTACGTTTTTATGATTTTGTCTATGTTTGCTTTTGTAAACGTCCACCTTTGGGAACCATAAGTGAGAACAGGAAGTACGCATTGATTGTATACCTTGGCCTAAATAAGTGGATATCTTTGTTTTTAAGGATGTAGCTTAGTTTGACAAATGCCGCCCATGCCAGCCTAATTCGTCTTTTGATCTCTGCTGTTTGGTTTTCCTTGTTAAGTTTTACAATTTGATCCAGATAATATCCCAGGCAACCAAGTGACGTCATATAACGTTGAGGAAACGTCAGTTTTTGGTTGAATATAACACGTGTTTGAACATTACGTCATATAGACGTCTTTTGTAGGTGATTTTAAGTACGTAAGATTAATGACGTTAAAATTACGTTTAAAAAACGTTTTAATTTTAGACAGCCTAAGTCTGACGTCACAAAATTGGGAGGAGCTTGCTAGTTTGTATTGATTCCAAACAATTTCGTTTATGTATAACGCTAAATGTTCATAAGAAATTTCTCATTTATTGTTTACGCGGTTTGTGTCTTGTGTGATAAAATAAGGCTCTTCAATTAGATATATAGTTGAAGAAAGGTGTTAATTAACAGATTTTTATGCATTTTTTGCTCAGTGAGTTAGTTTAATGCAGTAATTCTTCTAGACAACTATTTGAGGTTATGTTTATTTGTTATTTTAATTAAGCGTTAAATGAAGATATTAAGACAGCGTTAAATTAAGATATTAAATACGCTGGATAATTTGTTAATAAATTATTTATTAGCTTCATATATATGTTGTTTCAGTTTTGACACAGTAAGTAGGTATATATAACTAGTGAAAATTCTATAATGTGAGAGCTGGTACAATCATGCAGAATCAATGTTGCTTCTAGCGCACAAGCGATCTTAAACAAGTGGTAGTATATCTTCGACACATGGGAAGTAGGCCTATAGGTTTCATATTTTTATACTATTTTGAAACATCTGAAAGAGGTCACTTTTTGAAAGTATTAAAGACGTGATTTTACCGACGCATAAAGGTTGTCATCTTTTTGACGTTTGAAAATCGTCACGATCTCGTCGTGAAAAAAACGTAGATACGATTACGTTCTAAAATCGTCACAATTATGACGTCAAATCGATGAGAAAAATACACGTGATTTTCAACGTCAATACTACGTCATAGAAACACGTCAATTGGTCATTTTTAGGACGTGTTATCTACGTTATAAAAACGTCGTTGGTTGCCTGGGATGTATATAATCGTGAACTTGTTCTATTTCATCTTTTTCGGTCTTTATTGTGATGTCCTCATCTGTATTTGTTATGATTTTGGTCTTGCTGTAATTCATATTAAGGCCTATCTCTCCAGCATCTATGTCCAGTTATTTCATCATTTCAAACAATTCTTCTTTTTATCGGTTATCAATACGATGTCATCAACGTACCTGAGATAGTTCAAGCGTTGTCCACAAACTTTTATACTACCGATTTTGGAACCCTTATACTAAAAAAACCTGACAAACTATAGGCGGTTATCTTTTAATAGTTTGGTACTACATACCGATACTAAAAATTTGAATACCAAGAGATTATAAAACAAAATTAAATATAGTGATTTCCAAGCTATTTTTTACATGAATATAAAAATGGGTTTATACAACCAAAATTTCAAATTATATGCACTTTATGCACACTTTTATAAAAATATGCAAAATTTTTCTCATTTTAGTCGTTTAAAAATATCTTCCAGAACCTGATTGAAAAGGTTCGGTGATATTGTGTCACCTCTCTCGCGCTTCTATTTATTTGTATGATTGTGTTCCTTCATAAACTTTAATTGTTGTTTTGGCTTTCTTATATTAGCTGTTGGTCTGTATATATGATGTCAATTTTGCTGTTAATCAAAGAACTTTTCACTGTCCAATTTTCGACACGTCGCAAGCCTTTTCGAAATCTATAAACGCTATATATAGAGTAATGTGGTATTTAGTTGCTCGTTCTATAAGGATATTCATACTTAATAAATGGTCACTTGTGCTAACTACCTTTTTAAAACCAGCTTGTTCTTTCGACTGATATTCGTCGAATTTTGTCGTCAATCTATTTAAATTGGTTAAAATTTTTGTTAGGAGTTTATACATTACATTGAAGAGTGTTATAGGACAGTAGTTCTTTATATCTGCATTTTAAATTATAATAAAGAAAATTAAATAAATTTATTAAAAAAAAACTTCAAACTAACAAATAAATGTAAATATAAGCTCCCAAAAGAATCCACATAAAACAGTTCCATAAATCCGATCTACAAACCACGAATTATCTTATATATCTCCTCCATTTCTTCTTCTCCCTGCCGTAACCGCGTTGGTGCTCGTAATATATTCACGTTTTATGTTATTACAAATTATTTCCGAAATAGTGAATAAAGAAGTCAGCCAACATTCCACAGTGCACTATATTTTCCATTATTCTTGTTGTATACTTACAAGATTAATACGTTCATATTTCATTCCGGTTAAAAATATCTGAGGACACTCCAGAGGTTTATTTTATTTTCATCCGGTCAACAGCGTTTCCGGTTTCCCCCCGACACGACCGAGTTAGAGGGGGGAAGGTTGATTGTGGCGACAGTGACAGGGATGATGGTTTATCTAAGAAGGGGGAAGATAAACAAGTGGTTTTATTAGTTTTATAATATTGTCATGCATAATTCACGTAGAAAGCTGGGCAAATATTAAATCAGATATCTTGGGCTCAGCTGAGGATATCACCCTCTTGGAGAGAGACGATAAATAAAAAATAAAAAAATAATTAACACTTATTTTAATTGAAAACACTTGATTTTTTAGTCTTCATTTTTAACTTATTTACACACTTATTATTTAGTTTATTACTTTCAAAATAATTTATAACACATCGACTCTGGATTATTCTCGAAAAGGTAGCTGCTTTAATGAAGTTGCACCGTTTCGTCCGCCGTTATTCTTCTTCTTCTTCTTCACGTGCCATCTCCGCGACGGAGGTTGGCAATCATCATGGCTATTCTGATCTTAGATGCTGCTGCTCTGAATAGTTCGGTTGATGTGCATCCGTACCATTCCCTCATGTTACGCAACCACGAGATTCGTCTCCTTCCTACACTTTTCTTGCCCTGGATTTTCCCCTATATAATCAACTGAAGTATGTTGTATCTCTCATTATGCATAACATGCCCCAGGCACTGCATCTTTCGTGTCTTTATGGTTTCCAATATTTCCAGTCTTTTGTTGACTCTTTTCATGACTTCGTTGTTTGTTATATGCTCGGTCCATGATATCTTCAGGATTCTTCTATACACCCACAGTGCAAATGCTTCCAACTTTTTAGTAGTCGATGCATTAATTGTCCATGCTTCTATCCCGTAAAGCAGAGTCGAGAAAATATAACACTTTGCCAGCCTAACTCTCAAGTCTAATTTCAGTTCTCTTGCACAAAGTACCTTTCTCATTTTATTGAAGTTTGTTCTTGCTTTCTCTATTCGAACTTTGATTTCTTTGGAGTAATCGTTTGTTTAATTAATTATTGTGCAAAGATAAGGTATGCTTTATTGTCATAAAATTTTACCAATTTGTGGACAAAGCTTATACAAAATAAAAAAATACAATAAAAAACAAAAAATAATAAAAAACTACAGACAAAACAAAAACAGAAACAGACACCAAGTAAATGGCGTGAGTTGTACTACTTAATATAATTTTACAGTTATTAAGTACACATTAGAAAATTAAAAATTTTGCAAACAATATGTATACAACGTCAGAGCAAAAAGAAGGCGAACAAGGAAGAGGGAAAGGGAAAGTAAATCAAAAGTTCTATGCCGCTGCAAATATGTACAAAAGTACTCGAAAGTAATAGTTGTAGTAATATAGTTATAATAGTATAAACGATAGTTGTAGTTTTCTACTTGTTCTAAAGTTTTGCCTTTAATTGTCAGGCTTTCATCATTATTTTGGGTTTTTGATATCCTCATAAATTTAGTTTTCTTGATGTTTATTGATAATCCATATTCTTCTCCATACTCAACTATCTTGTTCATTAGCATTTGGAGGTCTTTAAGGTTGTCTGCTATTATGATAGTATCGTCCGCATATCTAATGTTGTTAATTGGCGTTTCATTTACCTTTATTCCTGCTGTTTCTCCCTCAAGAGCTCTTTTCATAATTTCTTCAGAGTATACATTGAGTAGTAGTGGTGATAATACACACCCCTGTCGCACTCCTCTTTTAATTTCGAACTCTTCTGATGTGGGTTCGTTAATGCGTATGTGTTCTTGCTGTTTATAATATAGATTAGTTATAATTCGAAGGTCATTGTATTGTAATTGTTTTATTTTGACTACGTCCATTAGCAGTTTGTGGCGGACTTTATCGAAAGCCTTGTTGTAATCGCCGTTATTCCAAACCCGTATTTAAACACAGGTAAGTTGTTTACTGCTATAGGTCTTGCGCTAATATTTATTGACAAAGGGTCTGGGCAACCAGTCAACTAAGTAACATTGCCCCCTACTTAAGAGATGTTTCCTGCTGGAACCAGGTCATGCCTGGATCTGTATGCTGGTATCGGCAACTGGACCTACTACTCACAGTTGTATAAAAATGGCAAGGGACAGTTTTCACTCTGCTGCCCTAGTAACTATTCGGATTGCAACAGATTAATATCTGGACTTCGGTACCTTTAAAGATATCTCTAGAGGTTTATTTAATTTCCATTCGGTCAACAGCGTTTCCGTTTCCACCCGACATGACTGTGGGGGAAGGGGAAGGTTGATTGTAGCGACAGTGACAGGGATGATGGTTTATCTAAGAAGGGGGAAGATAAACAAGTGGTTTTATTAGTTTTATAATATTGTCATGCATATTACATGTAGAAATCTGGGCAAATATTAAATCAGATATCTTGGGCTCAGCTAAGGAAGTTCTTCGAGGGACATGATAAATAAAAAATAAAAAAAGGTAATAATTTTGGAGGTGAACAGTTTTTTATAACTGGTACAGAAAGTGGAAGAAGAAACAAGAAAAATTGTTTTTATTTCTTCAATATCAACTACTGGATTTCCCTGAAGGTCTTTCAAGTGTCCGGGCCTTTTTGATTTATAGAAAACAGTTACTTTTTGATCTTTTTGTGGATTTTAAACGAACCGTGTATACGTTCAAATATCTTGATTTCTTCACATTGTACTTCAAAAATTCTCTTTTTTTAGCTACTCTAACAGTTTTGTCATCCCTATGTTTAGAGGTTTATATGCGGTGTAATCTTTCCCCTTGTGTTCTCTTCAATTGTATTTATCATATTATGTAATATACTGTCGGTTATTGATGATTTCTTTTTCTCTTATTTTTGATCGCAGTTATTGGTTTAGTATTTCCCTCCTAATATTTTCCAAGTGGTTTAGTTCTAACTACTTATGACTAAAATTTAGATTTCTTCAGATATATTCAGATAAAAGGCCTCTGTTAATTCTTCTGATTTGTCTGCTGTGGATGCGTAAATTTATTTTATATTGGTTTTTGAGTAAATTCAATTGGATTTTTTTTGACCTTCTGTATTTCAAGAGCAATATATTTGGTGCTTGTTTATTTGGCATTTTACAGCATCAGGCCACCGCATTTTATTAATTTTTCTCTAAATTTGATGCAGTGACTCCATTTTATGCATTATACCCTTTGGCGGCTTCGTAATGGTCTTGACGTTGTAGGTGCATATTTTAATGAACCTTTTAGATTTTCTTACATGCTTGATAATGACCTGGGAGGCCCCTTAGTTTTCTTGTGTTATTCCTCTCCTACAGAATCTTGCACTCCAATATACATGATCAGTAGTCTTCACTTAAAGTGGTAGCTATGGTAGACGTATAAAAGATATCCATTTTTGGCTTCTACATCCTAACGACATTGACCAATTTCTTGGTTCATACGTCTTTCTAGTTTTCCAACCCTAGGAAAAAGATTGCTCTAGATTCATAGTACATGCAGTAAATTATCTAGGGAAAGGGTTATAGAAAACATTCAAAGACTTATCAAAGATCATGATATATAGAAGAGGAGATAACTGCGCGTCATGGATAACTGCGCGTTATAAAGAGGATAACTGCGCGCCATGGAAAACGGGCACCGTGAAAAATGGGTAATTTTTGAGGTCGCGTATCTCCTAAACCTGTTGTCCAATTTAAGTGATTTTTTTAGTATGTCATAGCCTTATTCTTTGTCGATATTTCTGTAATAATATTTTGCTAAACAGGTAAACTTTCATTGTATACCGGGTGTACGAATCACACTGTGATTTTTTCTCAAAGTTCGCAACACCCTGTAGAATATTCTAGAATTTATAAAATACTGAAATTAAAACCCAACTATAGCCTTAGGTTTTCTTAACATTCTGTTTTTTGATTTATTCGCTTATGTTGGATAATACAAAAGTTATGTACTTTAACAACTAGTCATGTTCTTCATCAGTATAGGTTGTTTGTAAATAAGTGCGACAAACTTTAAGGGGCAATTCTGCATGAAAAAATAATGACCGTTTGCTTTATAAACTTATATCCGCAAATGCTTCGTTTACGAGATAGGGATGTTGAATTTTTTTTTTACAAACTGACGATTTATTTTATTGCCCTAAAACCGGTTGAGATATGCAAATTAAAATTGGTAAGTTTTAAGAGATAGTTATTGCGAATTTTTTGGCTTGCAACTAAGAATTTTATATTCACTATTGGCGTGCATACGGGTAATAAGACCGATCATATTACCCGTATGCACGCCAATGGTGAATATAAAATTCTTAATTGTATGTCAAACAATGCGCAATAACTATGTCTTAAAACCCAACAAAATTCCATTTGCATGTCTCAACCGATTTTAAAGCAATAAATAAATCGTCAGTTTGTAAGAAAAAATTCAACATCCCATATCTCGGAAACGAAGCGTTTGCGGACATACGATTATAAAGCAAACTGTCATTATTTTTTAATGCAGAATTACCCCTTAAAGTTTGTCGCACTTGTTTAGAAACACCCTGTACTGAAAAAGAACATGGTTAGTTGTTAAAGTACCTAACTTTTGTATTATCCAACATAAGCGAATGAATCACAAAACAAAATGTTAAGAAAACCTGAGGATATAGTTGGGTTTTAATTTCGGTATTTTATAAATGCTAGGATATTCCACAGAGTGTTGCGAATTTTGAGAAAAAAAAACACAGTTTGATTCATAACCCCGTATTGAATGAAAATTTACCTTTTTAACAAAAATATTACTACAGAGATATTGACAAAGAATAAGGCTATAATGTATTAAAAAATCACTTAAATCTGACAACAGATTTAGGAGATACGCGACCTCAAAAATTGCCCATGTTTTAGGGTGTCCGTTTTCTATGACGCGCAGTGTATAAAACAGTATTTAGACCGGTGCTCATGTATACCATCAATGGAAAGGAAACTCAAATGTTTTTGAGGAAAAATCCTCAGACGGATTTTTGGATACAATCGCGACCAGATTACTAGCCAATAGCGAATATGAGCAAATACTGAGGTCAATCAGGTGTGTACGACTAGTGACGTCCGACATAGTCTTGTTCTACTTCTTCTTTTTGTATAGACATGACTCTGTCTGTTTTTTAAATGTGCCTGTAGTAAGTTGTCGTTCCATGGTTTTCGTGGTCTTTTCACTGATCGTCTTCCTATCGTCTTTCGCTGTCCTGACTACCCTATTTGTTGTCATTCGGCTTATGTGGTCATTCCATTCTGTTCTTCTGTTTCTTACCCAGTTATTAATGTTATCCACCTTGCATCTCCTTCGTATATCTGTACTTCTAGCTCTGTCCCATAGAGTCTTACCATAAATTTTTTGAAGGGTTTTCATCTCCGCTGTTTCGAGCAATCTTTTTGTCCTCTCTGTATCGGGTCGTGTTTCTGCCGCGTATGTCGTTATTGGTCTGATGACTGTTTTGTAAATTCTGCCTTTCATTTTTTTTCCGATATTTTTATTTCTCCATATTGTGTCATTCAGGCAACCTGCGGCTCTGTTTGCTCTATTCACTTGATATTCCACTTCTGTGTCGAGCCTTCCGTAGCTAGATAGTGTGATGCCTAGGTATTTAAACTCCATTCCGTTCTATTATCTGACCTTCCAGCTCCAATTTAAAATCTTATTGGATCTGCTGTTATAACCATGCATTTTGTCCTTTTTGGGGAAATTAACACGTTAAATTTTCTGGCGGTTATGTTAAATTGGTGCTGTATACGTTGTAAATCATCTTCACTTTGAGAAATTAGTATTGCATCGTCTCCACAGCAAATTATTTTAAGTTCTTTTTCTCCCTTGTGGTATCTTTTTTGGTTTTTACTTTTTGAAGTTATACTTCTTTAGGCACGAGGGTAAATTTTTATTATTTTACTGAGCGCATGCGCACATCGACAGTATGGTATAAACGTTATACGGGATCTGATTGGGTGTTAAAATCATCTGTCAATAATTGTTCAATATGGAGATTTTGGATAAACAAATTAATGTTGTGTATATTAGTTTTTATTGTTGTGATGGCAGAGAAAAAAGCAAGTTTATAATATTGTAGTGAGTTTTTAAATAGTTTTTAAAAGCGACAGATACGTAATAATTGTAAATGTTTCAGTATCCTAATAAAAAATATCATAGGTACCTACCTATTTGGAAAATTTAAAAAGAACCTTCCAAAATAGTATGTAATGCTTTGATTTACATAATTTGATTACCATCAAAATTTCTATCAATATTCACCTAATATATTGTTTTCTTACTCTGTTTTGTTGTATTTTAATATTTCTTTCAATTCTAAATAATTTCAATTCAAAATCAAAATAATTTGGTTAAATTCAGAACCGTCAAAAGTTTAATCCGTTTAGTTAGTTGATCTTCGCACATGATGACACATGGTCTCCGTGGGTAAAAGTTTAAGGTGAATGAATTTAAATACTAACTGCGCTGATAAGCGAGTTCGAACCCCAATGGAAACTTTTTTTTTTATTTTTTTATACATTTTATGATTGTAAGTTTATTTATTATATAATTTTTTTTCAGAAAATACGTATTTAGTTAAAAAAATTTCTTACATTGTTCAGAAATCATTTGTGGCATTTTTCAATGTGTTTGTTTGTGTGTGTTTTATTCTTTTATTATTTTAATTTTTGGCACTGTTTTAATAGAAAATTTTGAGAAGTAGTATGTATTAAAATTAGTTTAATATTTAAATAAAATATAAATAAACTGTTTAAAGTATATTAATTTCGTTGAAATCATATAATAGAAGTATAACTTCTTACGTGCGTACAAAGTATACACATTCTTTTTTTTTATTATTTTGTTCATGATCAGGTTGAACAATAGAGAGATTTTGCACCTCTTAAAATAACCGCTGATTTTGGCTCCGCTATGGTTAACTTTATTAAGCATAACGATTACGGCAACGTTAAAAAGCAGAGTTTTTGCAGCCTGTCAAGTAGGTTTTTCGTGTCATCGTTATCGTTATTTAAACATAACCTCACTTCACAACGTTATTGTAATTTTAAGCATATACTTAAACAGTTTTTGATATACTAATTTATAGGTAATCAAAATTAGAATCTATGTAAATGTAATTTTATTGATTTTTTTTACATTCTGGCAACAAAGCAATTTAACCATTATAGGCTATTGATTATGTACTATAGAAAGGAACTACAACGTTAACGGGGTTTTATTATTTCATATGGTCAATGAATCTCTATATATGAAAAAACCGCGGAGTGCTACCATTTAAAAGGGTGCGTTTTTGAGAAATGGGTGAATTAGTCCCTGGGCACAGGTTACATTAGGGTGAGTTCTATGCACTTTTGATACAAACACGTCTACATAAAAATTGTTCCTGGTTAAATTTCCTATCTAAATATAACTTCTTAAAGTCAAAGATACTTTTTTTTACAAAAATATATTCAAAAGAAAAAGCACAAAGAAACCCCAAAGAAAGAAATTTTGTTTTTTGTCCCATAACTTTTGTCCACGGGGATATAGGTATAGACATTGCTTCACAGAAAAGAAACTTACATATTTTCTCTTTAAAATGATGTTTAGTAGAGGTCATTAGGATTTACCGTTTTCGCAATATGATTGTTCAAATTTCGCCACTCACAGCAATTTTGGGCAATTTTCCTTGTTATTTCGCAAATATTTTCTGTAAATTTTTTCTACGCAACTTTAGGCATATGCAATGGTACATGTAAGAGGAATAGAAATTAATTACCTTTAAAATGTTCTACTGTATAATGTTGTACGACTTCTTTTAAAGAGGTTATCTTTTTCAAGATTTTATACTTTTAACGAGTTTTTATATTTTTTACGATTATTTTTTAAATTTCCCATTATAACTTTTTTCTTCTACATTTAGGTATATATTATATAATAAAAAATAAAGATTATTCTGTTTACTTTAAAATGGTGTATTATAAAAAATTCTAGGATTATTTTTGAATAAAATATGCTTTTTCAAAATGTAATAAGTAGGTACTTGCAACGATTTTTGATTTTAGGATTATTTTTTAAATTTCTCATTAAAACTTTTTTATTTGATTGTGTGTTATGATTGAATCTTATTTTTTATAGGTAATACTTTGGATCCACTTGACTCGGCCGGGCAAACTTCAAAATATGGATTAATTCCAATATTTACTGTCAAAGCTCCTGCACCACAAGCTTTGCTTGAAAAAATAGCATATAAATGTACCAAAGGATGTACAAAAAACTGCGGTTGTAGGAAGATAGGAATTAGTTTTTCAATATTCTGCAAAGGGTGCATGTGCATGGGTACTAATTGTGGGACTCTAAGATAACTGAGGTGTCAGAGGAAGATATGGAAGCTAATGCTAACGAAGAGATGGACTTTGATTTTGAAATTATTTAATGGTCAATGTTTAAATAATTTTAACTAAAGTGATGTTTTCTAAGACTAATGTTTATGTAATTTTTGTAAAAGAAATAATTTTAAATAATACAGGTAAAAAAATATCAAAGAATCACTCGGTTTCCATTATTTAAATATAGATGATACACCATTTTATGAGCAATTATTTTATGAGCATTTTATTTTGCTCTTTATTGAGCAATATATAGTATATTTATGTACAAGAAAAAAAAGTTATAATGAGAAATTTCAAAAATAATCGTAAAAAATGTAAAAAATAATATTTTTTTTATATTAGGTATTATATAATATATAATATAATATTATATTATATATACTATATATAATATAATATTATACAATATATAATATATCATATAATAATATAATTTTATTTTTATATTATATTATAAAAAATCTATAAAAGTATAAAACTTTGAAAAACCATAATCTCTTTAAAAAAAAGTCGTACAACGTTATACAGTAGACCATTTTAAAGCTAATTGATTTCTATTCCTCTTACATGTACCATTGCATATGCCTAAAGTTGCGTAGAAAAAAGTTACAGAAAAATATTTGCGAAATAACAAGGAAAATTGCCCAAAATTGCTGTGAGTGGCGAACTTTGAAAAATCATATTGCGAAAACGGTAAATCCTAATGACCTCTACTAAACATCATTTTAAAGAGAAAATATGTAAGTTTTTTTTCTGTGAGAAGCAATGTCTATACCTATATCCCCGTGGACAAAAGTTATGGGAAAAAAAACAAAATTTCTTTCTTTGGGGTTTCTTTGTGCTTTTTCTTTTGAATATATTTTTGTAAAAAAAAGTATCATTGACTTTAAAAAGTGATATTTAGATAGGAAATTTAACCAGGAACAATTTTAATGTAGGTATGTTTATACCAAAAGTGCATAGAACTCACCCTAATGTAACCTGTGCCCAGGGACTAATTCAACCATTTCTCAAAAACGCACCCCTTTAAATGGTAGCACTCCGCGGTTTTTTCATATATAGATGTGCATTGACCATACGAAATAATAAAACCCCGTTAACGTTGTAGTTCCTTTTAGCTATCTTATTTTGAATATAATCAATAGCCTATTACTATAACTATAACGATAAGCACTACTTTAAACCTCCGTAAATTACGGAATCCCTTATGTTTAATAACGATAACGGATCATATATTCGCTACTGCGCAGACGTAGTATAACGATAACCATAACGGAATTGCAAAATAAGAGGTGCAAAATCTCTCTATTAAAAGACTGAAGGAATCTCCCTGTCTTATCCCATTGCCTGCTTCAATTGGGTCAGTTCATCTTCCACTTTTACTTTTATTTTTATTGTGTTGTTCTGGTAGTCTGTCTGATATAGTCCAAGGGATTAAATCCCAACGTTTAAGATGGGTTAGCCATGTCCATAGTCTCCCTAATAACCGCCTTACTAAGTTAATCTGGGAGGAAGACTCGATAGGAAGGAGGCCCTTAGGATACCCACGAATAAGATGGAGAGATAATATATATGGTCATATTTAAAAACAATAGGGACACCCACTGATTCAACTATCATAGACGACTGGTCAAGATTGAAGCGGTTTGTATAGTCAGCAAGGCGCATTCCAAGAAGACTAAATAACACATAAAAATTAAGCCATCAATTGTAATTTGTTGCTACAATAAATACTCTTTTATAAAAAAGAATCCTTTCCAAAAAAAAAAAGACCACTATTTACCTGCCCAATATCTGCGGCTGTGGTAAGGGGTGCATTTGAAGTTTATGATGTGCTCGGCAACGGTGTTTCTACTCCAAGTATTTTAAATCACCTTAGCCGTCTCTCGCGAGAGACAGAAAGTTGCATCTCTCAGAACATTTCACTATTTTAGTATTACAATTATTTCAATAAGATTTTATTCGGAATTGCAATTCTCTCAACTAAAAAGTTGGGATTCTCATTAGACACGAATTTTTTAAAACGGAGCTAAAACTTTATTTCGTAGAAGATTTGTAGCATTTAAAACAATGTCTTTTAGATCTTTTTTGTGGTAAGAAATATAATAAAGAAGAACAAAGTGCAACGAGGAAATAGGGGTCCATCCAAAAAAAAAAGGAATTTAAAAACCTTTGTGTGAATTTTCTATTTTCTATAATATTTTATATAGGGTGTGCGAAAAGAAGAGAGATACGGTCGATTATTTCGCAAAACAAACATCGAGTTGAAAAACTGAAACATACGTGTTCAATATTTTATAAAAATCTGTCGAATGACACCAAATAACTTATTGACGCCCTATGCTAATCTACAGGGTGATTGATTAGTGGGGTAAAGCTCAATAGATCCGCTATAGTAATAGATAGCAATAAAAGTTAATAACAAAAATTTTAGCCACCTTTGAGCTTCATATTACAAAATTAGTTAGAATGTTACAGGGTATTCGATATCACAGTGGCAGAGCTAACTTATGTTTTTTTAAATGGAACACCCTATATTTTATTTTATATTCGAAATTCTGTTAACTTCTCCATCACAAAATATAAAGGTTTGTAATGTTATACAGGGTATTTACAAAGTTATAACCAATTTTCTATGAAAATCGTAACAAGTTCAACTCCCTGTATAAATAAAAATAAGCACAACAGCAATGGTTTATTCATGCCATATTTTTTTATTTATTGTTACAATTTTCAAGAATTATTGACATTGCTAATTTTCTTCATATCAAATACAGGGTGAGTCAAAACGCAAGTACATTATTTTCTCAGTAATGTTAAATGGAACACCCTGTATTTTATATCAATATTGAAAAGTAACATTATCGTACTTTAATTTTTATATAACATTTCTTATGTCCAAATTTATTAGTTTTCGAGATATTTTCATTTTTGAGAGCAAATTAATTTAGGTGTCTAAATTTATCTAAATTTTAAGTAAGCGATGACTGAATTGACAATTGACGATTACTGATTATCAATCCAGTAATCAATGTAACAACGTAGCAAATAAAGGAATAAAAATACTTTATTAGTAATAAATTTTACAAAAAAAAAACACAACCACAACATGCAACATTTTTGAAACAATTAAAAATTACTTTTTTATGTAAATGTAACAAATAAAGAAAGAAATTTAGTAATCAATTTTACGAAAATACACACAAACACAAAATACAACATTTTGTGAAGACAATTAAACACTACTTGTGTATGTAAATGTAACAATGTAACAAGTAAAGAACGAAAAATAATTTACCAGTAATACATTTTGCAAAAAAACATGTTTGAAAAAATAAGAAGCTACTTTTAATAAAATATTTTTAATATTTAATTACATAAGGTGTTCAAAATTACCTCCTAACACATTTATGCACGCCTAAAAACGATCATTGAATGCGCTACTTACTCTACGAAGCATTTTTAAATTAACACATCGAAATACACTTTGTATCCTATTTTTCATCGCATCCCTTGTTGTTGGAGATATTTTATAAACTTTATTATTAACGTAACCCCAAAAAAATCAGTCTAGTTTATTAAATTCTGGTGATTTGCTTGGCCACGCTACTGGTCCATTGAAAAATGAAAATATCTCGAAAACTAATAAATTTAGACATAGGGAATGTTATCTAAAAATTAAAGTACGGTAATGGTACTTTTCAATAGTGATATAAAGTACAGGGTGTTCCATTTAACATTAATGAGAAAATAATGTACTTGCGTTTTGACTCACGCATTTGATATAAAGAAAATTAGCAATATCAATCATTCTTGAAAATTTTGACAATACGTAAAAAAATATGGCATTAATATACCATTGCTGTTTTGAACTTGTTACGATTTTCATATAAAATTGGTTATAACTTTGTAAATACCCTGTATAACATAACAAACCTTTATATTTTTGTGATGTAGAAGTAAACAGGATTTCAAATTTAAAATAAAATATAGGGTGTTCCATTAAAAAAAAAAACAAAATTTTGGTCTGCCACTGTGTTATCGAACACCCTGTAACATTCTAATTAATTTTAAAATGTGAAACTTAAAGTTGGCTAACATTTTTGTTATTAACATTTATTGCTATCTATTACTATAGCGGATCTATTGAGCTTTACCCCACTAATCAATCACCCTGTATACATTTTAACGTTTATTTATAGAACACCCTGTATCTTTCAAAATGGTAAAAAAGAATAAATGGTTATTTTGATTTAAAAATTGTTACATTAATTTTGACTTACATTTTACAGTTATACTATTAGACAAGCCGAAAACAGCGGGTTCGTTGGAAAAAATATTCCCATGATATTTTTTTGCATAATCACATTCGTGAGACATCCCAGAATAAGGTTCAAGAAGTTGCCCACGTGAAAAGTGGTCCAATTTCTTTTTAATAATTTGTTTTAATCAAATTGTAAAAATCAATATTTTCGGCCCGGACAATTTTTTAAGGATTTTTGGACCATTTTGGACAAAAAAAGGTCTCTTATAATTTTTCTCTAGAGTTGATCTTTTTCGAGTTAAGCAATTTAAAATTGAAAAAAACGAAAAATGGCGATTTTCAAGGCTTAATAATTCGGTTAAAAGTTACTATTATGAAAGTCAAAAAGTGACTAAATCAAAAAGCCATCCCTACAAGATCCTGAAGAAATTTTTGTCAATATTTTATTACTAAGCTGTTATTTTAAAACCTTTTTATATACTTGGCTTGGTTGTTGTCACGGACTCCGCAAATTTTGTAATCCATTTTAAAAATAATTCTAGGCTACGTAGGTACCTAAAATTTTCAAAATAGGTTTGAACTAGCTAACAATGTAATATTTAACAGCTATTATACAGGGTGATTGATTAGTGGGGTAAAGCTCCGTAGATCCGTTATTATCGTAATGGATAGCGATAAAAGTTGATAACAAAAATTGTAGCTAACTTTGAACTTAACATTAGAAAATTAGTTAGAATGATACAGGGTGTTCGATAACATAGTGGCAGATCAAAATTATGTTTTTTTAAATGGAACATCCTGTATTTTATTCTATATTCAAAATCATCTTAACTTCTCAATTACAAAAATATAAAGGTTTAGTATGTTATACAGGATATTTACAAAGTTATAACCAATTTTATTTGAAAATCGTAACAAGTTTAACTCCCTGTACAAATAAAAATAAGCACAAAAATTTTCATAAATGATCGATATTGCTAATTTTCTTTATATTGAATACAGGGTGAGTCAAAACGCAAGTACATTATTTTCTCAGTAATTTTAAATGAAACACCCTGTATTTTATATCACTATCGAAAAGTATTATTACCGTACTTTAATTTTTATATAACATTCCCTATGTCTGAATTGATTAGTTTTCGAGATATTTTCATTTTTCATAGCAAATTATTAAGGTGATACAGTAACGATCAACAGGTAGCCAAAACGCGTTCCAAGATTGCGGCTGTAATTTTGAATATTTTTTCGAGATATTTGGCACACGTATTCGTAATATAATACAGAATGGCGGTACAGAGCCCAATTTGAAAAATATATTAATATGTGGAAATTACTCTGTAATTAAATAAAATATTAAAAAAAACGAGCCATTAAGAAGAACAAAAAATTACACTTTCTTCAAATAAACTTTTTTATCCGATACCTAGATTTTGTGTCATTTTGGAACTACTAATGAAATAAAAAATTTTAGTAGTTCCAAAATGACACAAAATCTAGGCATCGGATAAAAAAGTTTATTTGAAGAAAGTGTATTTTTGAAGTTATATTTCTTTAGGCGCGATTTCATTGAGGGTGGAATTTTATTGATCTGCGCGCATGCGCACACCGACAGTATGGTATTAGTCGTTATGCGGGCTCTGATTGGGTGTTGAAATGATCTGTCAATAATTGTTCAATGTGGAAGTTATCGGTAAACAAAAATATTATAAATATTAGTTTTTATTGTTGTGAGGACAGAAATAAAATCAAATTTATAATTATAGTGACTTTTTAAATAGTTTTGAAAAGCCGCAGGTACGTAATTCTAAATGTTTCAGTTGTATTCCAATAAAAAATTATCTTTATACCTATCTATTTGGAAAATGTAAAAAAAATAATGTAGTTACCTATTAGTAGGCAATGCTTTAATTTACATAATCTGATTATGAACAAACTTTCTACAAATCTTCATCTAATATATCGTTTTCTTACTCTATATTTTGTTGTATTTTAATTCGACAAAAATCAAACTAATAATTTGATTCATATAAATAAACAAAATGTCAAAAAGTTTGTGGTGTAAAGGTTTAGGTTGTGTATATTCCCACATGACGTATACGCGAATGTGGTGTAGTGGGAAATCGCTTCAACGGTGTAGACGTGAAGTGGGTTCAAGCCCCAAGCAAGTTACAAGCAAAAGCAAGGTTCAAGCCCCAAGTACACACACATTCTTTTTTTTTTGTTCTTCTTAATGGCGGTACAGGCTCCTTTTTTTAATATTTTGTTTAATTACAGAGTAATTTCCACATATTAATATATTTTTCAAATTGGCCTATGTGCCGCCATTCTTTATTATATTACGAATACGTGTGCTAAATATCTCGAAAAAATATTCAAAATTACAGCCGCAATCTTGGAACGCGTTTTCGCTACCTGTTGATCGCTACTGTTTCCTCTTAATTACGTGTATAAATATATCCAAATTTTAGGTAAGCCATGACTAAATCGTCTAAAACTGACAATTTACGATTACTGATTATCAATATGTAATCATATTTGGCTACAATTTTTGTTATTAACTTTTATTGCTATTTATTATATTATATTATCTGTTACTATAATGGATCTACGGAGATTTACCCCACTAATCAATCACCCTGTATGGATAAATCGATTTGTTTTTTATTTCAAACTATTTTACAAACGTGACTAATGCAATGATATTTTAAAGTACGGTAATAAATCAATATCTACAAATTGATGGTGGGTCAGTGGCATAAGACTGCAGATCGAGAGTTCCCTAGTTCGAACACGGATGTTGCGTATCTTTGTTTTTTCTGTGTATTTTTTTAATAAATAATTAAAAGTTTATATACTTAAAATTCATATTTTATAAGTTAATTATTATATATAAATATTATATAATATACCATTTTAAACAACCGTCTTATTATAAAAAGTACTTTTTTATACTATTGTAATTTTTGGAATTATAACTTTAACAGTTAATACACCTACTAAAAATTCATATTTTATTCTTTCAAAACATGTTGTGTCCTGTATATAACAAAACCGTGTTATTATAAAAAGTACTTTTTTATTATAATGTAATTTTTGGAATTTTAAGCATTTTCAAATTATTTTATATTCTCCCCTATAAATAATAAAAAGGTTTTATTATAAAAAATTTCTTTTTTATAAAAGTGTAACTTTTTATTACTACAGTGGAACCTCGATAAGTCTGATTAATCGGGACCGCGGCCGATCCGGGTTATCGAAAATCCGGGTTAGTCGGAGAATATGGCAAAAATTAGTAAAATACATTTAAATAATAATCAAAAAAACACACTATAATTGCAAAAACATGAAATACAGATGCACAGTACATCTAAATTATAAATATACAGTTGTATACAGTATTGTTTATTTCTTGGTTAAAAACTCAGTCAAAGTGAAAACAATTTTGTTTTGTCTGATGAAAATCGGTCCGGGTTAGCCGGACTTCCAGGTTATCGGAGGCCGAGTTATCGGGGTTCCACTGTAATAATAATGAGTGCCATGCACGTATTAGGCTGCCGTCAATGGTGAGTGCGAGAGAGATGCCATTTCGGCAGTCATTGGTGCGTCTTACTCGCACTCACATTTACAGCCACGTCAATACGATCTTACCGCTCATTGTTAATAATTAAAAATATCAGCTTAGTGATAAATTAATGACACAAATTTGTTCAGGATCACGTAGGGGGGCTTTAAACTTTGATTTAGTCACTTTCCACTTTCTGACTTTCACAGTAATAATTTTTAACCGAGTTATTAAGTGTTAAAAATGGCCAATGGCCATATTCGCGTTTTTCAAATTTTAAATTGCTAATAACTCGAAAACTATCAACTTTAGAGAAAAATTATAAGAGACCTTTTTTTGTCTAGAATAGTCAAAAAAAAACTAAAAAAAATTGTCCGGACCAAAACAATTTATTTTTGCAATTTGATTAAAAAAATTGTTAAAAAAAATTTGGACCACTTTTCGCGTGGGCGACTTCTTGAACCTTATTCTGGGGTATCTCACGAATGTGATTATGCAAAAAATCTTATGGAAATATATATGTTCCAAAGAACCCGCCGTTTTCGTCTTGTCTATATAGGGTGAGGCAGATAAAGGGCCTATTAGAAATATCTCGAGAACTAAAGGTAACTGAATTATGAAAATTGGAATAATGGGGTTTTGAAGATTGATCTATTTAATGAAAATATTTTCATCTACTTGGTACTTCCAGTTATACCGGAAGTTGCTTATAACTTCGTTTTTTTAAATGGGACACCCTGTATATTCTGACATCTTTGGATTCTCCTCGATTTCTTCTTTCTTAAAATATAATGTTTTGTAACATTATACAGGGTAGGTTGAAAGATACTTAAGTTTTCTTATTAATTTCGTAGCAATATTCACACCCTGTAGGATTGTAGTAGTTTGACATAGTAAACTCTATGTATGTTCAAATGATTTTCAATATAGTCTATTATTGTTAGCAATTATTAGTATAGCTAAATTTTTAATTTTAATATACAGGGTGGGTCGAAACTCGGAATGAGTATTTTCTGAGTTTTCTTAAATAGAACACCCTATATTTTAGTATTGTAATGAAATGATATTTCATGGTACTTTTTTATTTCTTAAGCATTCCCTATACCTAACTACTTTAATTTGTGCTTAATTGTTAATCGCACCAACAATCTTAACTTCGATGGTATTTTGAGAGTTCAACCATTATTGGCAATTTTAAGTATTAGTCTAGATTAATATGTATTTATTTCCAAAAAATTATTTGTGATTGAATATTTTCACGGCCAACCTAATACAATTTCACATATTTTTGTTGCAATTAATGTTTTGCTTGAATCACCAATAACTCACAAATTAAAGCAGTTAGGTATAGGGAGTGCTTAAGTAATTAAAATGTACCATAAAACAACATTTCATTACAATACTAAAATACAGGGTGTTCCATTTAAGAAAACTCAGAAAATACTCATTCCGTGTTTCGACCAACCCTGTACACTAAAACGAAAAATTTAGCTATACTAATAATTGTTATTAGAGAAGATTGTTATCCATTTGAAGATACATAGAGTTTATTATGTCAAACTACTACAAGCCTACAGGGTGTGAATATTGCTAGGAAATTAATAAGGAAACGTAATTATCTTTTAACCTACCCTGTATAATGTTACAAAACCTTATATTTAAAGAAAGAAGAAATCGAGGAGAATCCAAAAATGTAAAAATATACAGGGTGTCCCATTAAAAAAACGAAGTTACAATCAACTTCCGGTATAACCGGAGGTAGCAAAGAGACCAAAATATTTTCATTAAATAGCTCACACCTCAAAACCCCTGTATAACAATTTTCATGATTTTCTGACCTTTAGTTCTCGAGATATTTCTAATCGGCCCTTTATCTGCCTCACCCTGTATACTTACCTACTTGTTAGTTTTAGTTCTCTAATAATTTTGTTTAGGTAGTTATGTTATAAAATGGTATAAATAAATTATTTAAAAATGAAACAATGACTTGTTATTTGAGGGAGGTGGATAATCATATACAGTCGGAAAAATGAAAGATTACCCGTGAACGATCACATCCATCACATTTTTTGTATTTGCTGTGTTTTTCCATGAATACGCTCTGAGCTTCGCTGGTGTCGCTTCTAGCGGATTACTAATGCAACTTTCACCGGTAATTTTTAAATTTATTTTTTAATTGTTACCGCTTAATATTTACAACGCCAAAAAGTAATTAAATTTTAATCGATTTTTTTTAAGATTTTGCTAACCATTTTGACGTTCTATTGAGGAAATATTAATTTCTTACTTCGGATACTTTCACAATTATCGTGTAGATGGCGCTAAGATTAATAGATTAATTTATAATTACATATTAGGGAATATTAAAAAAACTTAAATTCAGTATTTAAAACGTAAGTATATTTAAGGTAAAAATATATACCACAGCTTTGACAAACTAATATTTTTTATAATTAATGTTTTTAATTTTAATTTTAAATTAATCACTTTGACATTTATGTCAAATTTCCAGTAAACGTTTACAGACTTGTCACTACTGGCGCTCGCGAATTTTTAAATATCCCCTCTACGTATGAGCTTACAGCGTATAACCAAAGACAGAAATAGATTATTAATAATCCGAATAATATGTGATTGATATGATCGTTCATGGGTAATCTTTCATTTTTCCGACTTTTCATAACATGGGTGTAAAGTGCCTTTTCCTCTTTTGAAAAATTACTGTAAATTTAATTCTCGGGAGGAAAAGTAACACTTTGGCAACCAAGTATCTAGGCATAACCTTGGATAAACACATAAGATTTGAACCAAACGGTCAATAAAGTTAAAATACTTACCAGGCCAACTTTAAACAGTAATAGGTCGGAAGATTAAACTGAAATTCAAAACAAAGATGGGGATGGCGAACTGTATAATTTTGCCAACACTAATAATATGTATGCCTATGCAGCTTCGGAGCACATGTGCAAAAATCAGATCGTTCAAAATCGCATGATCCGAGAAGCTCTGATTATACCTAGATAGGTACGTTTCATTTAGGTAGGTACGTATTTGGAAATTTACAACAAAAGGTAAATATTATAGGACAGAAAGGACCAGGTCGCAAAAAACACTCATGGTTCAGAGACATAAGAAACTGCTCTACGACATACCTGATATCAGTACAATAATCAAGAAAGAAGAAGAGAAGGAGGATCCCTACGCATAATTGTGATAAATTCTCATTACCCTGGTCTTTAGATATTATTATAGTTCTTTGGGTTCTTTGTTAAAACTACTATAATAGGTACTTGATCATTATTTTATCGTAAATGAAATTTTTTTTAAATGTATGTACCTATACAGAGTGGGCCAAAGAAAACAGTCCACCTCGATATTTGGCAGTATTTATTAGATTTTAAGGAAATGACGAAACAGGTCGATTTTTGATCTACAGGGGACACAATTTTACGGTACATACATCTGTCATTTGTCAATCCCCTCCATTCCATTTCCCCCAATAGGGGTCGTATGCTAGCTCATTTGAAAGGTTATTCAATTCTCTATACATTAATATTAACATTGACATTATTATTTATACAGGGTGTCCCAGAAAAATTATTTTGAATTAAATTAATTGACACAAAAAGAAAAATGTATGCAATTTATTTAACTCAAAATACATTCTACTACTGACAGAAAACAGAGAAAAATGTTTATTTGACAAATAAATATTGTTTTTTGCTTAAATTCAATATTCAACCTACCAAGAGCCAGATGGGTGGCAGCTTGAACATTGAAATTAAGCGAAAAGCAATGTTTATTTATCAAAAAAACATTTTTTTCTGTTTTGTGACAGCAGTAGAATGTATTTGGAATTAAATAAATTACATGCATTCTCACCGGTGTATATTTGCATTCTCACAAATATACACCGGTAGCGGGTAGGAACTCCTTTCGACAGTCCTATCAGGGAAAGTGAATCAATCCCTGCCTTCCGCAGATTCCAGGGGTTTCCTGACCCGGGAAACTAGTACCTGTTTAGGGTCCCTTGTCCAGGGTCACGGATGAAGACCACAACGGTATCCACGGCGGAGAAGAACATCTTCGGTACGGTGTGTATGGCGGAAGTGGCGACCCCCGATTTTAGGGTTGGAATAAAATTAAATGGGGTAGGTGGAACTCCTTAGCCATGGTGAAGGCAATTACCTAAGAGACGGTCACTCTAAATTCAAAACTCTGGTCCTCCAAGCTTGGGGGTTGAGGCAATGGGCTTGCTCCTCATTCCTCGGAAAAAGTATATTGCAAAAAACCCGAAAGTAAAGCCTCGGAAAAAGGACGGACATTCTGGAAAACGAAATTGGCAACGAAAACAGATATTGAATGTTGGAACGTGGAATATACAGGGTATTAAAGGAAAGACTGCAGAAGTTCAGCAAGAAAGTTTAAAAATGAACATGGACATTCTAGTGTTAACTGAGACCAAGAAGAAAGGACAAGGAGTAGACGACGTAGGAGAATATGTACACATATATAGTGGAGTCAGAAAGGATGAACGTGCCAAAAGAGGAGTATCCATACTCATTCATAAGAAGTATAAAAATCATATAACAAGTTGGCAAGCAATTAACGATAGAATAATAACAGCGAATTTGACCGTAAAGGGGCGTCGTTTATCAATTGTAGGGGTATACGGACCGACTGATGATGCTAAAGTGGAAGAGAAAGAACAATATATCGCAACCTTAGAAGACACCATAATACAAATCGGTAAAAGTCGGGAGCTTTTAGTTTTAGGAGATATGAATGCACGAGTGGGCAAAAAAATAGGAAATAATGTCATTGGAAGGTATGGAGAAGAAATCCTAAATAATAATGGCGAGCGGTTAATAGAACTTTGTATGCGAAATGAACTAAAAGTCATGAACGGATTCTTCAAACACAAAGATATACATACTTACACGTGGATTCAAACAACACGCAATTTAAAATCGATTATTGATTATCTAATTGTGGCCCAAAAAACTAAACTGAGAATCCTTGATGTTAGATCATACAGAGGAGCAGAAACTGGAAGTGACCATTACTTGATAAAATCCAAAATAATACTGCCTTCATGGGCCCAACAGAAACAGGGTGTCTCAGACTCAGGGAATGGAGAGAAAATTGAAGCGGTTCGATATAATCTAGAAAGTTTAGAACACCACAGTACAAAAATGCTATACAGAAGCCGACTAGATAATATATTGGATGAAGGAACACTGACGCAAAACATAGAAAACGTACACCAACACATTATTTCAAGTATACACCAAGCCGCCAAAGAGGCGCTAGGTATAAAAAAAAAATAGAATACATAAAGGTAATAGCTGGTGGAACGAACATCTACAAACACAAAAAGAAAATAAACAACAACTATACCAAAAATGGTTAAACACTGGCCGGATAGAAGACAAGGAAAAATACAGAAACGCCCTCAAAAAATTTAAACAAGACGTATGGCAGATAAAAAATGATTCATGGGAAAAGAAATGTAATGAGTTGGAAACATATATAGGTGGTAGGAGAAGTAGAGAATCGTGGAGGTTTATCAAAACACTGAGATCAGATACAACAGAAAATGTAAGGCTTGACAACATAACAACAAATACATGGGAAAATGTAAGGCTTGACAACATAACAACAAATACATGGGAACAGCATTATAAATCTTTGCTGACTGAAGACCGCCCACAATACATACAAGAAGAATCAAACCCAGTAATAGTAGAAGGTGAAGAAATAACAATAACAACAGAAATGGTACAGAAAGCTATCTCACAATTAAAAAATGGTCGGGCACCTGGCCCTGACAATGTTCCCGCAGAACTAATAGAATCAGGTTCAAAGAAATTAATCCGAATGATCACAGAATTCCTTCACAGAATTATTAACGGAGAACAAGTTCCGAAAAGCTGGAAAGAGGGCTGGATCTTTTCAGTACACAAAAAGGGAAGTAAAAGTGATGTCAACAATTATAGGGGAATAACTGTAACAAGCACAATGAGCCGTTTATATGGCAGAATACTGAAAACCATTATTTGCGAAGAATATCAACCCTATGAATCCGAAGAACAGTGTGGTTTCAGGGCCGGACGATCTACGATCGATAATATATTCTGTCTAACACAGGTTGTGGAAAAAAGACTAGAACGTGGACAAGACATACATATACTTTTTTTCGACCTAACGAAAGCATATGACACAGTGCCCGTGAAAAACTGTGGGAGGTTTTGGACAATACACACATATCTGCAACTGTCATCAAAGCCATACAATGCCTCTATAAAGATTCTATGTCAAGAGTAAAGAGAGGTAACCATCTGTCATCTAGCTTCCAAGTAACAAAAGGCCTTAAACAAGGGTGCTGCTTATCTCCCATTCTTTTCAATATATATACCGACGGTGCTCTCAGACTTTGGAAACAGAAATGCAGTGGTATGGGTATACCAATCGGAGACATAACATTATACACTTTGAACTACGCAGACGACCAGGTGGTAGTTGCCCAAGATAAGGAAGACTTAGAATATATGACCAGAAAATTGATGGAAGAATACAGGAAATGGGGTTTAGAGGTAAACATAAGGAAAACACAATATCTACACATCGGTAACCAAATACAACAGGAGGACCTAGATCTTGACGGAAGTGACTACATCAGGGGTTGTACAGAGTATATATATCTAGGGATTAATTTAACAAATAGTGGAAGAACGGAACCCAGTATAGATGATAGAGTGACGAAGGCAAGAAAGGTTACTAGAGCCCTAAACCCTGTCTTATGGCAACATAACATAAATTTAAATACAAAAATGAGGATGTACGACGCTATTCTGAAACCAATTTTAACGTATGGCTCCGAAGTGTGGCAAATGACAAAAAAATCCGAAAATAAGCTGCTTACCACTGAAATGGATTTTTTTAGAAGATCTGCCAGAGTATTGAGATGGGACCATGTTCGAAATGAACAGATCAGAGAAAAAGTAGGTAAGCAGAAAACAATAGTGGACGAGGTACAACGAAACCAACTTACCTGGTATGGACACGTCCAACGAATGACAGATGAAAGATTACCAAAAATTACAATGAGATGGATACCGCCAGAAAAACGGAAAAGAGGAAGGCCACCGACCTCCTGGAAACAAGGAATTACAAAGGCCATGTCAGAAAGAAATCTTCAAGAAAATGACTGGCTAGATCGACAGGCTTGGCGATTGGGTACCGGAAGGCGTAGAACGCTATATAACCGGTTATATATATATATATATATATATATATATATATATATATATATATATATATATATATATATATATATATATATATATATATATATATATATATATATGCACAGATATCAAAGTGAGGTCCTGACATTACGCGCACTTAGTGAGGACCGGTAGAAAACGTAGACATAATCGTTTCAACTCTTCATAGTGACCTTGACAAGTAAATAGCAATTAAAAAATGACGAGTATACACAAAAAATATTACGTATATGTGCCCCGTATTGTTCAAGTATATTGCCACCCAAGTGAGGCCATTACACGCAGCTATTAAAGTGAGACTGTATATACTTTTTCGTTATGCGCACAAAGTGAGGACAACTTTACGTGTATATTTCCTTACAGCTCATCAAGTGAGGACCATACAGTGTTGTCGATAAATATGAGATTAATCGTTTCTACTGCCTTTTTCTGTATAACACAGTAAGAATTATTATTGTTTCGTTGTTTCAGTCACTTGTAGTTATAAGAAGGATGTGGACTCTTTGTTCTTGCTCGTACTGTTTGTTAATTTTATAACATTTTAGTACCTCAGCATTAAATCACGGTAGCCTTATCGGAGACTAGCGTTAATAAAGAAATAGTTTTATATTTTTTAATAATTTACGTTAAAGATGGATAGGAAAGCAAGAATTTTGAAAATAGCGTTAGTTGAGAACAATAATAATCAAAATGGAGGATACAGTGATAGTTCAGTTATGTGAAATTTATATTGAACTTAACATATAAATATAAAAGCCCGACTTTTGATCTAAGGGGAACACAGTTTTTACGGTACATACATATCTGTCATTTGTCAACCCCCTCCCTTCCATTTCCCCCACCCCTTATTTTTAAATAGGGAATAGGGGCGTGTGCTAGCACATTTGAAACGATATTCAATTCTCTATCCAGTATTATTAACATTGACATAATTATCTATACAGAGTGTATTTTAGTATAGGTACTGTTGCCCCTGTCGATTTTCATTTTGAAACGAAAATTTTCCAACGTTAATTTTAGTATACAAGATGATTTACTTAATTTAATTAAACTTAATGTACCTTTTTTACTGACTTAATTTTACAGTTATTCCACTAGATGGCAAATACAGTGAATATGATCATATGTTTTATTTCGAATAATCATTTTAAAATAGTTTTAGTTTTCTATTTTCTCTGAAAATTGTTGCAAGCTTCTTGTTCTTATACTTAAAATCATGTCACTACAAATTTATACGAGACTACATATTAAGAGTATAGAAAGTATTATAATATATGACATACATGCTTTTTTCCATTTATTGAAGATATTTCACCTTATCCTGAAACAATGCAATGTGAACAAGTGTCCTCAACTAAAAAAATATATCAGACTAATTTAATACTAAGTGTATAGTTTGTACTATAAACCGTATTGAAATAGATTGCAACATGTGTGTGTGGTTGGGATATGGACTGCGAAACCTAAGGCTTCATTCGCCTAATCATATTTACCTTTGATTCTTATAACAATAAATAAAATTGATTAACATTTTATATCAATATTATTAGTGTTTTTAAACAATATCAGTATGATATATCAGTATGATAAAGTCAAGATAAACAATACTATAATAGAAAGCTTTGAGGTCAAACAATGACTGCGGCAGGGTGATCCATTATCGTCTATAATGTTTAGCATATTACTAGAAAAGGTTATACAGGAAGCAAACATTCATAGAACAGGTCTGATCTACCACAAAAAACATCAGTGCTTGGCATTCGCAGACGATTTGGTAATCTTGGCTAGGAGCAAAATAGAACTTATAGAAACAGTCATGAAACTCGAGGAGAGGGCAGCAACCAAAGGATTGTATATAAATGAAGCAAAAACAAAGTATATGGAATGAACAAATAAGCAATTCGTTCGGGGGCAATACATAACAATGACAACAGCGAAGGGAACACAGTATAAATTCGAAGAAGTTTAGAGATTTGAGTACTTAGGAACTGTCTTCACAAGAGATCCTAACTGTGAAGAAGAAATACAAAAGAGAATTATGTCGGGCAACCGCGCTATATTTGCTTTTAATGGGTTGTTAAGAAGTAAACATATATCACGAAGAGCAAAACTAAGAACTTACAAGACCGTAATAAGGCCGATAGTAACGTATGCTTCTGAAACATGGGTCACAACAAAAAAACATCAAGAGTTGTTGTTCCACCCGGTGGGAAACTGAGCTCTATCAAGATCCTAACATACTAGCAGTAATTAAGGCGCAAAGACTTAGATGGTTGGACCATGTGCAGAGGATGATTCCATCTAGAATTCCCAGAATGGTACTATCTAGTGCATTGGCAGAGAAAAGACGAAGAGGAAGACCGAGGTCACGATGGAGTAATGGAGTTAGAGAAGATATGAGAAGAATTAACTTAAGGAACTGGGAAACAAAAGCGACTGACAAAAGGGAGTGGAAAAGAATAGTACATCAAGCCATGGGCCTACTAGGCTCGTACTGCTTACATATTATAATATCAGTTTTCTAATATTATCCAGTTCCATATCCAGTTCCGAATCCAGTGGTTATATTTCTTCCGTATTGTTTTGTTTCGCTTCCAGTGATTGTATTTTTTTTCTTGTTTTTTTTTTGAAATATTTATTTATTATTTTATTACTATATTTTTTTATTGTGCTCATAATAGATTGCAACATTGTCTACAGACATGAATGCAGTAACAATAAATAAAAAAATCGGAGATCCACACCCCGGATTTGAAATCGAAACCTCTGCTTTACGAATCCGAGATCCGAGGTCTACCCACGAGGTCACTAGGCTATCGCTCTTAAGACAATATTTTTTCCTGAAACGGGGAACTTCTAAAGCCGGGTCTAGACTATGTAACAAAACATGCTAATAACAAAGTTGTACAACAAATTTGTTGTACAACTTTGTTATGTAACTTGGTATAATATAGCATGAGTATCCAGACTATATAACAAAAAACAAAACAACAACATGCGCATAAATTTTGCAGCATTTTAGATGGATAGCTGGTAGGTTAGGTAGTATATAGAATTGCGTCATATAAGTATGGAGGATCTCTTCATAGCAACAGCAGCTTGTGTAATATTGTGGAGGCGACACCGGCGTGTTAAATTAATATTTTGGATGTGTCCTTCATTAGCAGCTCGAGCAAAATATAGGTAGTGGTACAGCTCTTTTAGCTGATCTGGAAAGAGATAACATAGACCCATCGACAGGAGACATTAAATGTGATGGCAGTTTTAAAAACTTCTTAAGAATAGAAAGTTCTGATTTTGAATTTCTTATAAATGACATCGGCCATAAAATAGGCAGGAAAGACATTTCGAGATGCAATTCCAATAAGAGAAAGATTAACAGTTATATTATTAGCAAAGTATATTTTTTAAACTTTTTACTCATTGTTTCAGAGAGGAAGTATAACATTTGTGTAAAATTTAATTCCTCAGTATTATCGTCTTCACCTGTTCATGATTGAGTGTCACTGTCTGTTTGAATTGGTGTAGCTGGAGAAGTAGCGGATGTAGGTGTAGTGGACGGAATAGAAAGGCTCAGATATATTGTATGATTGAGTGCCTGTTTGAGTAGCTGATGAAGCAGTCTGCATCTGTGTAGCGAATGAAGTGAATGTTACAGGTTTTATGTCTGAACACTCTGCTCTGTAGAGAATAGTATTTATGTCAAATTTAGAGTTGATTTGCACCGATTTGCTGTTAAGGTTCCGCGTACTGCTTTTCTTTTGTTGGCTTGAGTTATAGGCGTACGTGCATTAGTTTTAACTACAGTTTCTGTATCTATTTTCACTTCTATTTCAGTCTATTCATCGTGTTTTTTATTTGTTTTTTAAATCAATAAATGTAGCTCATCCCATAGCAATCCCATAATACTCGTTACTTACGAAATAGGTCAATTAAATGAGTAGTCCGTTCTTTCGACAATTTCATCGCGTAAATGACCCTACGTGAACAGAGCAAAGAAAAATCTAGCACAATCACTCCAGAATGAACAAGGCGATATGACTCCAACGGTTGCTGCTCGCGTAGGTACTATGCCAGAGAATGTTTCAATAACATGTTTTTAGGTGTAGATCAGTCGCGGTGCGGTTTTATAACTTTCTTTGATGTTTACCGACATCTGTTGGATAACATAAAACATGCTATATAACCAGAAAAATGTTATACAACACTGTGTTTTAAAACTTGTTTTTTTAAAATTTTGTAACAAGTTACAAAACTTTGTTATTTAACATGTTTTGTTACATAGTCTGGACCCGGCTTAACGGTAACTGCTTATAGGTAATACACTACAATTTCTGAATATTTTTTCTGAAATCTATCGAATGGTACCAAACACGACCCCCACGGAGGTGGGGGGGGGGGTTACTTTAAAATCTTAAATAGGAACTCCTTTTTTTATTTCAGATTTGGATTCTTTGCGTAAAAATAAGCAACTTTTATTCGAAACGTTTTTTCTAATTACGGATAGGTGGCGCTATAATCGGAGAAAACGGGTGTTGGAAATGGAAAATTAAATTAAAATATGGAAAGTCCCCACTAAAATGGAAAATTTTACTTAAATTTTTTGGTTTTAGAACCTAATAATCACAACCCAATAGAGCCCCAAAGCGCTCGAGTGACTGCACATTTAGCATACTTTGCTCCCCTACTATATGTATTATAAATAATATGCGAAGTAATTATTAACCCAAACAACCATAATTCAACTTTTATTTACTAATAAAGAACTGGACGAAAGTGTCACATCAGCTTTTATGAAACACATGAATATTTACATAAAAAGGTATGTGATCTGCTTGAAATCGATATTCCCAAAATCATCTAAAAATTGTTTATACATGAGTACTTTGAGACTCTTGTATGAAATGTGAATACCGAAATACGATTGGGAATCTCCATTATGTAATTTTTAAATAATACATAATTCTTAGGAAATGAAAGGTATTATACAAACGTGTTAAAAAATACTACCTACTGAAATTTTTTGATGGCAATAAATGATGAATTGGTTTATCGAATTTATTTTTAAGGTGATACAGTAGCGATCAACAGGTAGCCAAGCTTTCCAAGATTCAGGCTGTAATTTTGAATATTTTTTCGAGATATTTGGCACACGTATTTATAATACCTATAATAAAGAATGGCGGTACAGAGCCCAATTTGAAAAATATATTAATATGTGGAAATTACTCTGTAAATAAATACAATATTAAAAAAACGAGTCTGTACCGCCATTAAGAAGAACAAAAAAATACACTTTCTTCAAATAAACTTTTTTATCAGATGCCTAGATTTTATGTCATTTTGGAACTACTAATGAAATAAAAAATTTTAGTAGTTCCAAAATGACACAAAATCTAGGCATCGGATAAAAAAGTTTATTTGAAGAAAGTGTATTTTTTTGTTCTTCTTAGTGGCGGTACAGGCTCGTTTTTTAAATATCTATTGTATTTAATTACAGAGTAATTTCCACATATTAATATATTTTTTTTAAATTGTATCTGTACCGCCATTCTTTATTATATTACGAATACGTGTGCCACATATCTCGAAAAAATATTCAAAATTACAGCCGCAATCTTGGAACGCGTTTTCGCTACCTGTTGATCGCTACTGTTTCCTCTTAAGTAAAATATGTCATTTGGATATTTTTTTAAACTCGATAGATCCTAGGGACATGTCGGTAGATTGGTAGGATCATCACTTTTGGGAGTTTTGGGAATATCCCAATTGACAACGCAATATACACCGACGCCGTCTACAACGAGCGACGAATCAGAGATGCCAAATTGGGGTACTTTCGCCCATTTTTAGGGTAATTTGAAAGCACATGGGAAAATTTTTATAGGTTGAATTGGTTGGGGAATTTTTCGGGAGGAAAATTGAGCAAACTGAATTGCAATATAAATGTATGTAACATATAACATTATATTAACATTATAACCTATCGAGTATATAAGAAGGAAGAGAGACAGACCCCGAAAATCTTTTAGAGATAAAATGGACGAAGCAATATTAGAAAAGAGACCTGCAGGACTGGAAAAACAGAAAGAACTGAAAATAACGGTCAAGTGAAATAATACAGGAAAAACTATGGAAATCTAGGGTGGTCAAGAAAAAACAGGATGTTTCTAAATAAATGCGACAAACTTTAAAGGGTAATTCTATATGAAAAAATAATGACAGTTTGCTCTATAAGCATATGTCAGCAAATACTTCGTTTCCGAGATATGGGGTGTTGACATTTTTCTTACAAACTGACGATTTCTTTATTGTTCTAAAACCGGTTCAGATATGCAAATGAAATTGGATGTGTTTTAAGAGGTAATTATTGCGCATTTTTTGACATAAAATTAATAATTTTATATCTACTGCTGAAATGGTGTGAATTTTTTTAAAGAAAAACATAGTACGCCACTGAGATATTTCAAATAACAAATCATTTTGGAATTACTCGTTCAATTTATGATATATACAAAAATCTATTATTCCTTTTTTTCATACGTCGTTCGTGCCGTTTTTATGCAAAAAGTGAAACATCTTAACGCGTACAAAGTATTCGAAATAAATTTCTATATATTCATATTATGAAAAAGAACTTGTCAATTCTAATTCATGTAGATATACCTGGTTTGTTTTTTTTTTATTTCAAATTACACACCCACGGACACACGACAATGTTGATAAAGCAAAGTTTACAGAACAGGAAGACAAAACTATTTAACCATTGAGGCTATAATGACAAGCAGCAGTATAATAATATCACTGACTATTCATAAATTTGTTGATACTTCGTAAATCTGATCTTCGTGTATTTTAAGTATGTATGTATAACATTGTAATACCATAAAAGTGATAGGTATTACCTGACAAATGACCTTTAAAAGCCATAACAATTTTTAGGTTGCATTATTTTTATTAGAGAATTTTTGTGAGCTAGAAATAGTTTTCTTATTGTTACAATTATTTAATATTAATTGTCTTAGGAGTAATCTTAGCCCAAAGATAATCTATAAAGTCCAAAAAAATAATGAATGTAAAAAATATTATATTTTTTTTTTGTTTAGCTAATGCCTCGACAACTAATGGCCATTGGCATGGTAGGTACGGTAATTTTGAACAGTTAGGTACCTAGTGTCATGTGTAAGTAGTGTGTGTTGAGTAAGCGCCTTGTTACTTTGCAATGTCGACGTCATTGTCTTTGCAAAGAGACGCTAATTGTATCCGAATGTCTGCGGTCCCTCCGGTGAGAACCGATCCCACGAGGACAGAAACTATATTCATTTATTAATTTATAATAAATGAAAAATTTCCGACCCTGGTGAGATTCTAACCCACAACCTTTCGAATTTTTTAGATCCACAGGCAGGCGCTCTTACCACTGAGCCACGGAGGGGGGTAAATATTATATTTATATATCAGCGTCTCTCAAAATTTGGCGCCCCCAAATTCTGGCGCCCCGGGCGGTCGCCCGGCTCGCCCGCCCCTTTATCCGGCGCTGCTTTAAGGCACTAGTGCTTTAAAATTTTTATGGCACTGCAATTCGTATTGATCGTATAGGCAATTTTGATGTAATGTCAAAAAAATATAAAAATGGAATGTCAGTCAAGTTCAAGTAAAAGTTTTTGTAGATATTGTCCTGTAATTACGTTTGTAGAAAAAATATTGCATGATATGTCTGTTAAAAAGTGCATTTTTAAGGCACTCATGTGAATTGCAGAACTCGCTGTCGCTCATTCTGCAAACTTTCACATGCGTGCCTTAAACGTGTACTTTTAACACTTATATCATAAATAACTATTGAAATACTGATTACAAAAATTTATAGTATTTTAAGCCTTTCTGAGAGCATATGCGCAAAAATTTCGCTCGAATTATTTTTAAATGCGTTCATTTTTTTCGAATACTGAGAAAACCTTAAGTATTTTTAAAAAATTTAAACGCAGAAAGAAATATTACTGTATTATCCATGGTCGAAAGTCCTTGAGAACTTCTATAAATATTTATTTTAATAAGTCACAGGGGTGAAAAAAAATAGTCTGATTTTTAATTTTAAATATATCATTCAAAAGAAACTTTTTGTTCATTATAAGGAACTTTCTGCCCTCGGGAATAATGTAGTTTTCTATTTTGCGTTTAAATTTTTTTAAAATACCTATTAGTTATCTCAGGATTCGAAAAAAATAAATGCGTTTAAAAAGAACTCGACCGAAATTTTGCGCCTAGGCTCTCAAAAAGGATTAAAGTATTAAACATTTTTGTACTATTTGAATTTATGCGACGATTGACGATCCACTGTTTTAAAGATTGGTTGAACAGATGTTGCCAGTTGTATGGTCCTCACTATGTGTATCGTAAGTTATTCAACAGGGCATAGAATATACATGGTTAGAAAATATACGCCAAAGTCAGCGCCTCTATGCGGAAAATCTCTGAACTAAAAATTGATGTGGACCATACAAAGTGAGGTCCCACTTTTTTTTGTAAAAAAACAGTGTTTGCTATCAGTACATGTCTACGAAAAAGTCTTACATTGATTGACTAAGTGAGGTCCGTATACTGGACCTCACTTTGTACAGGACCTCACTTCAACCGCAGTTTCTTTTGATATGTGGCTCACTTCATACGCTGGGAGTAATATATATATATATATATATATATATATATATATATATATATATATATATATACATGCATTCTTCTTCTCGTGTCAATTAATTTAATTAAATTATTTTTTTTCTTGGACACCCTGTATAAATAATTATGTTATTGTTTATATTACTGAATAGAGAATTTAATAACCTTTTAAATGAGCTAGCACACGACCCCTTTTCCCTATTTAAAAATAAGGGGTGGGGGAAGTGGAATGGAGGGGGTTGACAAATGACAAATGTTTGTACCGTAAAAATGTGTCCCCCTTAGATCAAAAATCTACCTGATTCGTCATTTCCTTAAAATCTAATAAAAACTGCCAAATATCGAGGGGGACTCTTTTCTTTGGCCCACTCTTTCAATAATAGGAACCTGCTTTGTTATTTGTAAACAATTTTATTTGTAGACCATACCTACGTTTACGTATAAGGGTGAGCAAACCTAAACAAGGTCTGTCCATAATCTCGTATAGAAAATAATTATTAAAAGAAATATAAAACTTATAAATATATCAAAAGGCAAACCCGTTTGCAATACATACATCAAAAACAATCTAAACATTTTATTGAAACTCATAAATATGATTATTTGCAGTGAGACAATATATTTTTTAATCAAACTTTTACTGGCCCTTGTATATTATTATAAGTAGCTACCCTACAAAAATCCAATAGCAAAAAAACTATCAAAAGCCCATTTTAACTTGTTTTGCTACTTAAATTATTCGCGGAACAAATCCCACATAAAAAACTACACATACACATTTACGTCTAGTAACCTCTGGTGACTAAACTAGTCAGGTGTACTACTGAAGCCAGTTTTAAAATCCTGTTTTGTCTAAGCAACTCTTTTTCGCCGAATAATTATGTACTTATTAAAATACGTAAATTTTTATTGTTTATTTACATAACTGTTTGTAATTTTTCTTCAAATATTTACGGACTTAAAAGTTTGTTTAAAACTTTAAATTGACTAGCGCTGTCACGATATGTCATTTCTGTATTACAAACTTCAATTTGCAATAGTATTACGGCGTCTAAATCTAGTTTTATCCGTGAGTTTTATCAAGCTTCTTTGAAAATTTGATTTTAAAGTAGCATAAATCGTTTTATTGACTATTAAAATTAAATTATATTACACGGTTTGTTGTTCTAGTGTAGTTATAACAAAAAACTTAAGTGCGGAGTGAGTAAAACACACAAAAAATTATCACCTTCTGCTCGATTGTATCTAGATTTATAAGCCTTTGTGTGCACGGTAGTTTTACATCTGAATTTTATGTTGTCGAATATTTTCGTTGATAATGTAAAAGTGGACAATGTTTCGGTAAAAATAAAATTTTAAATATAATTGTGTAAGGTGTTTTGATAAATAAGAAGCTGAATATAATATTATGAGGTAAGCACAAATAATAACCCTTTCGAGTTATACAGATTTGAGTTTGTTATATTATGTAATATGCAGGTTTAGTTATTATGGAGATAAATATTGATTCTAACAAAGTTAATATTCTTTAAAAATACAAAGGAGCGTTGTCAAGTAACGATCTTCAATGTTTATTCCCATACCAGCACACTGTCTTCAACAGCCGTCCAATGCCTCTTGCGTATAATTTGAATGGTGTGGGCCATCTACTTCTTCTTCTTCTTCTTTCGCCCTTTAATTCGTCCAATTTTGAACATAGGCTTCCCCAGTGTCCTCCATTCGCTTCTGTTTTGTGCTTATTTGTCTGCTGTTGTCCTGCTTATTTGGACCATCTACGTACAGTGAGCACGTAAAGGTGGGAATAAATTCATTTTCTCGAAAATGGACGATTTTGGAAAAATATCCCGAAATAGTTAAATTTTTATTTTTAAATTACGACTTTTTGGCATATATATCATACTAATGACGTCACCTATCTGGGCGTGATGACGTCATCGATGATTTTTTTTAAATAAGAATAGGGGTCGAGAAATAGCTCATTTGAAAGGTAATTAAATTCTGTATTCAGTAATATAAACATTAACATAATTATTTATACAAGGTGTCCAAAAAAATTTTTTTTTTGATTAAATTTTTTGACATAAAAACAAGAATGTATGTAATTTATTTAATTCAAAATACATTTTACTGCTCTCAGAAAACAAAAAAAAAATATTTATTTGAAAAGTAATCATGGCTTTTCGCTTAAATTAAATCTTCAAACTGTCACCAGGCGGGTGGGTGGCTGCTATAATCTTGAATTTAAGCAAAAAACAATATTTATTTGCCAAATCATTTTTTCCTGTTTTCTGATAGCAGTAAAATGTATTTTGAATTCAATGAATTACACACATTCTTCTTTTTATGTCAATAAATTTAATTCAAATAAAATTTTTTGGACACCCTGTATAAATAATTATGTTAATGTTTATATTACTGAATAGAAAATTGAATTACCTTTCCAATGAGCTATCACACGATCCCTATTTTCATTTAAAAAAATCATCTATGACGTCATACGCCCAGATGGGTGACGTTACTAGTATAATATATATGCCAAAAAGTCGTAATTTAAAAATAAAATTGAGCTGTTTCAGGATTCTCTTCCAAAATCGTCCATTCTCGAGAAAATGAATTTATTCCAACCTTTACGTGCTCACTGTATAATATACAGATATTATCTGCTTAATAAAAATGTATTTATCACTTTAGAATTTATAGAAATATTATTTGTCAATAACATTATAATCTTAATACATTTTTAGACGACATTCCACAATATTATGCTTCAAAATTGATCTGTTACACATAATAGAATTTTTTAGAAAATAGCCACACACGTAGTTCATTATATTTAATATTATGAACGTCAACTGCTCACTTGTCCCATATCCCCCCAATTTAAAAGTAGCATAAATGGTTGAAAAAAGTAAAATGCGAATACTTGTTTTTTTTATGTTTTTTTAGCAATTATTGCTATTTTGAAAAAAGGGTGACAATTTTTAAAATTTCTAACCAATCCTATCTTGTAGGAAATTTAATTACGCAACATTTTTATGTCATTGCAATTTTTCTCGGAAATGAATACTTTTAAAGTTATAATCAAAAAACCGAAGAAAGAAATCGAATTTTTTCTTTATTTTTTGATATTTTGATTATTTAAACAATGTTCCGAAGCGACGAGTTAGACTAAAATAGGATAATTTCTAGAGCAAAGACTAGAGTATTTACGACATAGAACACATCAGTGAAAGGCTGTCCAGGACTGGTACACATAGAAAAGTTTTGTGAACAGTATGTCCAGCTCTCTAGAAATGCTTCTTCTCTATATTATATTCTCCTTCGTAAGGATGTAGTGGCGTCATGTAATTTGTTTCACTATTTCTGTCCAATTATCCCTCTCCTGTGTTTGCTGTTTTGCTCCGGAGAATCAGTAAACCAGTCATGTTTATTATTTGATCGGTTTACTGTACTTGAGATCTTTCTCTGAATCTTTTGCCAGTTAGTTGTGTTACATATTTTTATTAATAGAACTTTGTTGAATAAATTCTTTTTTCTACGACCGTTTAATAATAAACTCATTATTCGCTATTTTTTAATAGATAATAACACCCATTACAATGAACTATTTTAAATGGAAAATAAGCCACAATTTTACCAAAAAAATGAATTTATTAACGTTTCGACGTCCAAGTTGGGTGTCGTTGTCAAAATACAAAACAATACTAAATAAACAAAAATGTTGTTGCTTAGTAAAACATTCTTCTAATAATTTATTTAATCTGACTCATTTATATAGGCAACTCAGGCATGTATTATACATTTTAAAGTAAAAGAATTTAAAATGATACTGCCAATATTAATGAGTTGCGTTCCTGGGACGACTTTACTAAAAGATACTTCATTCGATTACATGAAATCAACCCCAACTCAAGAATATCAGCCACAAAAAATCATAGCATGTGATCTGTCTTTAAAAAGACAACAAATGCAACGATGGCAGTAAAATTTTCGCGCTAGAGATTCCATAGTAAATCACGAGTGAAAACCAGGAAAAAACCTCGTGATACTATCCCGACATCGTAAGTATTTGGGCTTACATTTAGTTTACTCTCAAAACGAATACCAAATTCTGACTTTAATGTATGTATGCTATTTTAAATTATAAATAATATTAATAATACGTAGATATTATATAAATAAAACTAAAATATAAAATATGTACTAACTCGGTATGTTAATGACTTACTAATCGTGGTATTTTCTTTCTATTGACTTCATCTTTTAGTATGGGTAACCACATCCTACTGCATTCTACCGAGGAATTTGCGACACAATTGTTTTCATTTAGCATAATTAGAGCCGCTTCTTTGATTTTTCTCTTTTTACTATCTGTTTCTTTCAGGACTATACTTGAATCTCTCCACTGAACTCTACGTTCATTATCCCATGCGTGTTGACATATTTTAGATCTATCAAATTCTCTATTTTTAATATAAGTCTGATGTTCACTTATTCTAATTTATGGAATCTCTAGCGTGAGAATTTTACTGCCATCGTTGCATTTGTTGTCTTTTTAAAGACAGATCACATGCTATGATTTTTTGTGGCGGATATTCTTGAGTTGGGGTTGATTTCATGTAATCGAATGAACTATCTTTTAGTAAAGTCGTCCCAGGAAGGCAACTCATCTATATTGGCAATATCATTTTAAAGTCTTCTACTTTAAAATGTATAATACATGCCTGAATTGCCTATATAAATGAGTCAGATTAAATTAATTATTAGAATAATTTTTTACTAAGCAACAACATTTTTGTTTATTTAGTATTATTTTGTATTTTGACAACGATACCCGACTTGGGCGTCGAAGCGTTAATAAATTCATTTTTTTGGTAAAATTGTGGCTTATTTCCCATTTAAAATAGTTCATTATAAAAATGCCACAAGGAAATAGCTTTACAACAACACCCATTGATTACCCGTGAGTAATAGTTCATTACTCACGGGTTGAAGTTAGATTCAAGTGGTGCATGGCACTTTTAATATACCTATTAGCAAAATAAAATTACTTAAACTTGTTTATTTAATAAAATAATCATCGTAATTTATATGAACAATTAAATTTGAAAAATGTTTAAAGGATTTTTAACTTAACAATGGGTTAATATATTTTTTACGTTTAAATTTCAACATTTGACATTTTAAGATTGACGTTATTCAAAGGTAAACAATAAACAATTGGTATTAATTTCGTAAAAGGACTTACGGATATGAAATTCATATCAATGAATTCTGTTTTAGACCAGGGCCCATCTGTAAAAATATTAGTACATTTGGACGTTGAGAGGTGACTCAAATTTTTTTGCAGAAATTGCTTGAAAATAAATTAAATAATAATATTTGAGTTATCCTCCCTCTCCAAAAAGGTCCGGAACATTGTTTAAAAAATCAATATGTCAAAAAATTAAGGAAAAATTCGATTTTTTTCTTCGTTTTTTGATTATAACTTTAAAAGTATTTATTTCCGAGAAAAGTTGTACTAAGATAAAAGTTGAGTAATTAAATTTCCTATAATATAGAATTATTTAAAAATTTAAAAAATAGTCACCCTTGTTGCAAAATAGCAATAATTGCGAAAAAATCATACAAAAACAAGTATTCGCATTTTACGTTTTTCACCATTTATGCTACACTTAGGACCTTCATATTTCATCCAGAAAAACTTTATGATACACTAAAACAACACTAATAATTTCATTAAGATCGGTTGAATAGATTTTGCAAAATAAATTTTGCAATCTAGCTTTAGCAAAAAAAAATCATTTTTTCAAAATGTTACAGGACTGAAAATAAAGCAGATAGAAAGTTGACATTTTTTTTGCGTATAGAAGTATAATGTACCTTTAATTTAAAATTTTGCAAAATTAAAATCGATTAACATCACGGCGTCAGACATTTTTTTAAATAAACATTAATTATTGGTGCTACGCGCAGGACTGCGGAATGTTTGCTCTGATTGGGCATTCCAATGACCTTTGATAATGATTGATACATTTTTATTTTTAATGTATTTCGATATAAATAAATAAATTTGTTAATTGCAAAATAAAAACACATACTCTATCCCTTGAAATAACACTTTTATTAGCAAAAACTTTCTTTGTTCATATATTTTAACTTAGAGAATAAAAGTTTATTATTTTTAAACATAAACAATTGTTTAAACAATATTTCAAAAACAATAATAAAATTAGTTTGATTTTTGTGGAATGAAAATATTAAAATACAACAAAATATAGAGTAAGAAAATAATATATTAGATAAAGATTGGAAGAAGTTTTGGTGGTATTCAACTTGTGTGAATCGAACACCGCTGTCCTGCACGTAGCACCAAAAATTAATGTATATTTAAAAAATTTCCTGACGCCGTGGTAATTAATCGATGTTAATTTTTTAAATTGCAAATGAAAGGTACAGTACTCTTCTATAAGCAAAAAAAATTTCAACCTACTACCTACTTTATTTTCAGTCCTGTAACATTTAAAAAAAATGAATTTTTTTTGCGAAAGCTGGATTGCAAAATTAATTTTGCATAATCTATTTACCGATCTTAATGAAATTTACAGTATTGTTTTACTGTATCATAAAGTTTTTCTGGGTAAAATATGAAGGTCCTAAGTGTAGCATGAATGGTTGAAAAACGTAAAATGCAAATACTTGTTTTTGTATGGTTTTTTCACAATTATTACTATTTTTCAACTAGGGTGACTATTTTTAAAATTTTTAACCAATTGTATATTATAGGAAACTTAATTACGCAACTTTTATGTCAGTACAATTTTTCTCAGAAATAAACAGTTTTAAAGTTATAATCAAAAAACGAAGAAAAAAATTGAATTTTTCCTTCACTTTTTGACATTTTGATTATTTAAACAATGTTCCGGACCTTTTTGAGAGGGAGGATAACTCAAATATTATTATTTGATCTATTTTCAAGCAATTTCTGCAAAAAAATTTGAGTCACCTCTCAACGTCCATCTCAAAACAGATGCGCCCTGGACTATTTTACTTACTGTTGATTGTACAATAGATTTTGATTTAGAGCACACGTTCTTTTTCATGTAATTGCCTTAAAATATGTCTTATTTTTAAAAGCCACCGCCACCGACATAATGGCAACTGTTTGATTGTTTCTTAAGCTCAACGAGGGTAATTCTAACAGTGTTGCCATAGTTATATAAAATATATTTTCTTATGAAAAATAAAATATTTCGTTTTAAATAATGTTAGTAGTTGATAATTAAATTTTTCTACTAATCCAAATAAAAAAGGTCGTAGAAAAAGTATAGTATTCTACTTGCATGTAATGGCTATTACTCACTCTGATGAATTACGACACTCGCCAACGGCTCGTGTCGCAAACTTCATCATCGTGAGTAATAGCCATCATTACATGCTCGATGAATAATACACCATTATTAATAGAACTTTGTTGAGTAATAGTATATTATTCAACGAGCATGTAATGATGGCTATTACTCACGATGATGAAGTTTGCGACACGAGCCGTAGGCGAGTGTCGTAATTTATCAGAGTGAGTAATAGCGATTACATGCGAGTAGAATACTATACTTTTTCTACGACTTTTTTTTTTTTTTTTTTTTTTTTTTAAATTAGTAAAAAATTTAATTATTACTCGAGATTTAAATTATAATAATTTACAAGTATACCTAAATGCTATTTACCCCTAGTACGTGGATGAATAATTGGTTGCCTACTATTACCAAATTATTATTTATTGTAAAAATACAACTAGAAATAGTCAATATAAGTTCTATTCGTTTCCGAAAAATTATAAGCTTAAGTTTGTACCTACTGTCAATTAATCTAATAAATAGGAAATGGTTGTTGTCGGTGGACGTATTTCAATAGTTATAATGTATATTTACATTTAACTATATATAATATAATAATATAACTCTACATAATATGTTATAACATATTTAACAAAATATAACTTGAAAAATAAACACAATATTAGTTATAAATTCCAATTAACATAAACAAAATGAGCTAATGTCACTGTCACTAAAATAAATGATAAACGTCCAAATAGTAAACAAGATATAAACGTAAAAAATATACTGATATTGTTACAGTTAAAATTCCTTTAAAAATTTTTCGAAGGTAATTATTGATATAAATTATAAATAATAATTATTATATATTGTTTATTGTATTAAATAAACAACTTTAAGTAATTTTATTTGCGGTTTATATACGATTAATATTAAAAGTGGCATGCGTCACTTGAATCTAACTTCAGCCCGTGAGTAATGACTTGTGAGTAACTTCAGGCCGTGATTAATGAAATATTACTCACGGGTACTGTAATGGGTGCTATTATCTATGAAAAAATAGCGAATAATGAGCATGTTTGTCTCATAGTCGCCTCGCTGTAAAAACTTTTTAATCTCTCTGTATATTTGGTATTTTTCGCTATATAAAGATATTCGTGTTAATGGATACAAGTGACGTAATTTAAGCTAGAGGCCTGTTAAATGATTAACCTGGAAATTGACAATTGACGTCATCCGCCATTTTTAATTGAATTTGCGAGTGGCGATGTAAAAAAAAAAAATAAGTTGGGTATCCAATATACCTGAAAATTTCCCATCAATTAAAATCATCCGAAGGCAAGAAGGCAAGAGACAAGAGTAAGAAAAAGCTGGAGCGGAGTTCACCGTAGACCGAGTAGACCGACGAGTGACAATTCACGTAGTGCATCCGCGAAGAAATTGGTTGGGAATCTAATTTAAGTCGCCGCGTATAATTTCTCATTCCTTCTTTTTAAAGCTGTGTAAATGTTGATCCTCATAGCTTTAGGGTTTTCATCTATGCTTTCATCTACGCAGGCCACCATTTGAAATTAGAACGCAGTTGTATATTTACCTAGGCTGTAAGATTTATTACAGTTGATTATTACTCCTGATCCAGCACCATGGGCAGTTTCAAATCCATTGGTGAACCATAATAGGTCCCCATTAATATTTATGAATTTTTCTCTAGATGGTATAATTGTGTTAAAATTTTCAATGAAGATTAGTTCTGGTGTCTTATTATATCTGAGTTCATCATAAAGATGGATACCTCAAGTATAGTCCCAGTAGTGTTTATGTGGCTTTTTAATATACATATAATTCGGCTTCCAAGTATTGTTTGCTTTGAGTCTCAGGTTAGTCATAGAGGCTACTGCCGAAATATTATAAATTGCCATAAATTACAGCAGAGAAAGACCTGTTGTAGACTAACGAAGCCGTCCCTGTCTTAGTGAAAGAGGTCGCAAACAATTCCACAGCCTTCTTTCTCCATCAAAGTACTGAACCATAAGTAATTGTCGGTCATGACTGGTGTGTATAACCAACCAATTACCTTTTATTTCAATACCCAGGTTCTATCTACAACTTGTCTGCAATTCCAGGCATAAGTCAGGCAACAAACTTGCATTAAGAGAAAAAATGCAGCGTCAAAATAAATTTATTCAAAGAAATTACAGAAGGGATTCGAAAATATGTTACTGTAAGTGTTCAAATTGATGTCCATCTTGATCAATGCATTTATTGCAACGTTTCGCAATGGACCGGTAGGTCCGGCGAAGCAGGTCAAGCTGTCCGCGAAGATTTTCAAAATCTTCTTCAATTGCAGTTCGGAGGCCCCTGGTCTGGAGTCTTCTTGCAAAAGCGCGGTTCTTGAGAAGACCTCCACAGGAAGAAATCACAGGGTGTAAGGTCACATGATCTTGCGGGCCATTCAACGATTCCTGGTCTACTATCCATTCTCCAAAATGAACATTAAGGTACTCCTGCACACACGCCACGTAACTCGACGCCAACATGCTATGATAACACCGACACAACTGTCTGAAGCACGAACATGATTCGTTTTAATCATTTTCGACAGCTTTGTCAGACTTATGAGCGTTGCCCGACTTATGCCGATTTTTCGAGAGCGTTTCCTGACTTATGCCGACCCTCGTATTGTCAAAATGAATTCTCAAATTGTGTTTAGAATCCAAGGTTATCCGTAGACATTTCACCTCATTGGTTTTTTCCAGTACCTCTTCAAATAATTTCAGCTCACTCGGTCCAGTAAGCTTTCTCTTATTTTGTGAAAGCCCGATCTAGTTTTGGCAGGGTTCACGGAGAGGTTCTCTTTCATACACTGGTTCACTATGTAATGAATAGTGAAAACTCTTTTGTTTCCTGTGTAGCTACCCATAGTTTAAAGTTTTAAATCTCTCTGTATATTTTAAATATTAAGATATTCGTGCTAAGGTAATATAAGATATTCGATACAAATGACGTAATTTAAGGCAGATGCTTTAAAATCACCAGATAAATGATTAACCTGGAAATTGACAATTGACGTCATCCGCCATTTTTAATTGAATTTGCGAGTGGCGATGTAATTAAAAAAAATAAGTTGGGTATCCAATATACCTGAAAATTTCCCATCAATTAAAATCATCCGAAGGCAAGAAGGCAAGAGACAAGAGTAAGAAAAAGCTGGAGCGGAGTACACCGTAGACCGAGTAGACCGACGAGTGACAATTCACGTAGTGCATCCGCGAAGAAATTGGTTGGGAATCTAATTTAAGTCGCCGCGTCTAATTTCTCATTCTTTTATTTTAGCGGTGGAACATAGGGACAGGGAGAGATGTCGAGTGGGCCGCTGCGGGAGGGGGGCCGGTTGGGTTTTGCATCAATGTGTGTTCTCTCCCTTATTTTAACTAGCTACCCCTTGCCCCCTTCCCCCCACTCTATCCTTTTCATTTCCCATCAGCGCGCCTTCTTTTCTCCGGGCTCATTAAGTCTTGTATCGATCGAAAGACCCGTCTTTCTTCCACATTTCTTACATCGTGTGAGAAATTTTAATATGCGGCGCACTGGTTACGCTCTCTGTGTGCCGCTATTCTTATTAATGCATCTATACAGGGTGATAATACTAACACAACTTATACTAATTAACGCGCACCAATATAGGCATACAAAATAGGCGTAATATATATACATAATAAAAATGTATGTTTATATTTATGTATGTAAATAATATTCGAAAAGGAATATTTACACTTTCGTCTATCCCGTCATTACGAGACATTATTTCGCCATTTATGGCTCGTCAGTCGAACTTTGCCGGACAGACGAAAGCAGAGAATATCCCTAGTTTCACACATTAAGAATTGAAACGTGCGGTCGCTAGAACGCGCTATGACATTCCAATGGTGGCTCGAACGATCCCATGGTAACTTTCACATTACACGGAGGTTGAAACGTTCGGTGAAGTCGCCGTGCAATGAGAACGGTACCATAAGATTGCTCGAGCCACTATTGGAATGGCATCGTGTGTTCCAACCATCGCACGTTCAAATTCTTAGTGTGTGAAACGAGAGTATTTCTTCCGTATGTCAGTGGACGGTATACAGCCATGCAGTTATTTAAATACTGGTGCACTCTAGATTGTTTAGAAGTAACCTACCTGCTTGTTTTGGTGAGAGACCTATCTGTCCCTCTACTTTGAGGACACTAAATGGCGCCTGGTGTTTATTACAAAATACCTAGGACGTTAAAAAAAAAAGGAAATAATTGCAACTTTCTACTTTTAACAAAGTATGGAAATAATGTGTAAATAATACATGAAAAGGAATATTCGCACATTCAAAAAGGAATATGTTATTACAGAGTCTACAATTATTAATTATCACTCTTCCACTCCTTCTTCTTCTTCTTAACGTGCCCTCTCCTCAATGGAGGTTGGCTACTACAATTGCAAACTCTCTGTCTTCAGCCGTTCTTATTAGCTGATACAAAATTTAGCCCTATCCATTATCGGAAAACCAAATCCGCAGAACAAACAACATAGATGAAAAACTGAAGTATATAAACACTATAATAAGAACTACGGGAAAGAAACACCTAACCAAATCTCCAAAGAAACATAACGTGTGGATGACACCAGACATACTAGAACTAATGGATGAAAGACGCAAATTGAAAAATAATTCAGGAAAATACAGAGAGGTTGATAAGAACATAAAGCAAATAATAAAGAAGGCCAAAGAATCATGGATTAAAGAACAATGTGTAGAAATGGAAGACTATGAAAGAAAGTATGACACATTCAATATACATAAAAAAGTAAAAGAACTTACAGGAACCCAAAGAAGACATCAAATAAGTTTGCTTAAGGACAAAGACGGAAATATTATTGTAGACTTAACAGAAAAAATTAATAGATGGAGTGAATACATAAGAGAATTGTTTGAGGACAACAGAAATAACATTGACAAGGTAAATGGTGAAACGGGACCTGAAATCCTAAAATGTGAAGTAGAAATGGCACTTAGAAATTCCAAAACTGGAAAGGCAAATGGACCCGATGAGGTTCCTACTGAATTACTAAAGCTCTTGAATGATGAATCAATAGGTATAATATTGCACTTATTTAACACAGTATACAATACTGGTATTATACCTCAAGAGTGGCTGCTGTCTACATTCGTTACACTGCCAAAGAAATCCAATGCAAAAGAATGTTCAGAACATCGAACAATATCTTTAATGAGCCATCTACTAAAGATATTTCTAAAAATCATCCACAACCGAGTTTATCAAAAGTTGGAGTCAGATATTATTAATACACAGATGGGGTTCAGAAAAGGACTAGGTACTCGAGAAACTCTCTTCGGTTTGAATGTTCTTACACAAAGATGCCTAGACGTTAGTCAAGAAGTACATGCATGTTTTATCGATTTTGAAAAAGCGTTTGACAGAGTACGCCACGATAGGCTAAGAGACATTCTTGAAAGAAAAGACATAGATAATAAAAATCTGCGAATAATTCTCAACTTATATTGGAATCCGAAAGCTAACATCAAAATAGAAAACGAGATATCAAAAGCAATAGAAATACGTAGAGGAGTAAGACAGGGATGCATTTTGTCACCACTGCTATTTAATGTATATAGTGGAAGCATCTGTCAGGAAGCCCTTTTGCAAGCAAATGAAGGAATCGTAATCAATGGAGAGGTTGTAAATAATATTCGATACGCAGACGACACTGTACTAGTTGCAAGAACAGTAGAAGAATTACAACGATTACTTACAAACATAAATATTGCTTGCAACAATTATGGCATAAACATTAATATCAAAAAAACCAAGTATATGGTCTTCAGTAAAGTCATGACACAACCAGCACATATTAGTATAAACGGCATTCAAATTGAAAAAGTATTAAGTTATAAATACTTGGGAACTTTAATAAACGAAACTGGAGACCAAAACAATGAAATAAAAAGACGTATCGAAATTGCCAGGGCCACCTTCATAAAGATGAGAAAATTCTTCTGCAACAGAGATATAAGCATCCCTCTACGATTAAGAATGCTAAGTGGCTACGTATTTAACACGCTATTATACGGTGTAGAGGCCTGGACTCTCAAACAGAACAACATAAAAAATATTGAAAGTTTCGAGATGTGGTGCTACCGTCGAATGCTGAAGATAAGTTGGGTTGAAAGAATCACAAATCTTGAAGTAATACGAAGGATAGGAAGAGACCCAGAAATTTTATTAACGATAAAACGAAGAAAACTCGAGTATTTGGGTCACCTGATGAGAGGTCATAAATACGCATTACTTCAAAATATAATGCAAGGAAAAATAGAAGGAAAACGGAATCCAGGCCGTAGAAGAATGTCGTGGATGCGGAATTTGAGAGAGTGGTTTGGCTGCACCACTAATGAACTTTTTAGGTCAGCTGTAAACAAAGTCAGGGTAGCCTTGATGATTTCCAATCTCCGATAGGAGTGGCACAAGAAGAAGAAGAAGATTATCGGATATTTCTGAGCCGCGATAGTATTTTCCTTCCTAGTCCTCTCCTTCCTTCGATTTTTCCTTTCACTATAAGTTGAGCATATTGGTACTTATTATTTCTCAGTATGTGGCCTAGGTATGATGTTTTTCTAACTTCCACCATGTTGAAAAGTTGTATTTCCTCACTTATTCTATGCAAAACTTCTTCGTTTGAGGTATGCGATGTCCATGAAATTTTGAGGATTCTCTGGTATAGTATTTTTACTACAAAAGCAAGATTACGTAGGTCAAAATTTTTGACGTAAGAGAACTGTCAAAACATTAGAATGTGACTTTTCATCATGGCCACGTTTATGTCATTACTTGTCAGAGATATTTTTCTTTGTTTTTGTTTACTATAAAAATAATATCTATAATTATTTATTCTAATTAATGATGTCAATTGGTTTTCATTACTTGCCGAAATATATCAATTAGCAACAATATTATCATAGTGTAGGTATAATCATTAAAATAGATTATTTCACAGCTCACAGCATAATTGACCGCAAACAGCAACACTGAACTGTCATTTGCGTTTGAGTGTATGAGTAGTGTACGAATGTCTAAAATATTTAACTAAAATTATTATTTTTTGGAATATTGAACTTAAATAATTGTTTTAGAAAATTTATATTATTGATAATAATAAATGTTTTTGGTTATTTAATTAATATAATTTTAAAATTCTCAACGTAAACCCGATTACGTTTTTTTTTATTAAAATACCATGTGGACGCTTATACAAGATCGGGCAGTTCCGTGTTGGTGTCGTATTTTAGCTGTGCTACACAAATTTCAATTCTAGAGTTGATGTTATGGAATATCATTATTTTCGTTAACATTAACAAATATTTTGGCATATGATTAATATATTTCGGCAATTGATGAAATCTGATTGACATCATTAATTAGAATAAAGAATTATATAAGTATATTATTTTTATGGTAAACAAAAACAAAGAAAAATATCTGACAAGTAATGACATTAACGTAGCCATGATGAAAAGTCACATTTTAATGTTTTAACAGTGCTTTTACGTTAGAAATTTAGACCTACGTAATCTTGCTTTTGTAGTAAAAATACTATAGATCCACATTTCAAAGGCCTCCAACTTATTTACGGTTGATATTTTGAGGGTCCATGTCTCAACTGCATAGAGAAGAGTCAACCAGACATATTTTGATAAACGTAGTCGAATTTCAAGTTTTATTCGAGAATCACAAAGCAGTCTTTTGACTTTTTCGAAAGATTTTCTGGCCTGTTCTATTGTCCATCTTATTTCTAGATCAGGATTTAGGCTGCTATCGATACAACATCTCAGATACTTAAATCTATTGACATTTTCGAAAATGTAGAATACATCTTCTAAAATAAAACCTGACAGGTTGAGGAACGTTTTGGTTTTTTCGGATTGACATCACTTTGGTTTTTTTAATGTTTATTTTCATACCAAATAGAGAACTTGCACAATTTTTTATTACATAATAATGTTCAGTTTTGTATAAAAATGAGATTTCCAAAATTTCATGCTTCAAAAACTCATAATAACTTACAAGTACAAATTTAAAGTCTTCTTTATCTTAAAATAGTTCAAACGACCCGTGGCGTCACAGAGTTTAACTATGTGTTTCCGTTTATGGTTATATTTACGTATATTCTTCTTCTTCTTTAGTTTAATGGACCTCCACCTACTTGGGTATTTGGCCAGATCGTCGTCGGGGAATAAAGAAAAAATATTTATATTCTAATGACATTTATCGTATGTCGTTGTAATAATATATACCAGTTGGTTGAGATTGGAGTTTGATATAGTTTTTGAAGGAAAGGAAAGAAGGTTTACTATTGAAAATAAAACCATTTTGCAAAGATACAAATTTTCTATGAATAGTTCAAACGATCAAAAACACTTTTTAACGTCACATAACTGTATTTTTTACTGACGTGTATAATGTCTAATTTAAAATTATATATATAATTGGTGTAGAATGTAAACATACAACCCCGTGACGTCACGACGCGTTTTGGGGTGGCTGGTATAAGTTAAATTTTTAGTCGTCTTTAGGGTCCAAACGAAAGACAAACAAAACTTTTTCCACCTATCTCTACCAAAAGTATACTTTTCAGGACCTGACTGTAGGGAGCAAAGTTGTACTTTTCCTCCCTAGGGAGGAAAAGTAAAAGTGACGTCATGGTATTTCATTCATGAAATATAACTTATTGACGCCCTGTACAATATCTATTTTCTATTACGTAAGTATTTATACATTTCAACGTTTATTTAAAAACACTCTGTATTTTGCAGAATGGTAAAAAACAGTAAATTGTTATTCTGATTTAACAATGTTTACATTAATAATTTGACTTATATTTGACAGTTGACAGTTATATTGTACCTACTTGTTAATTTTAGTTCTAATAAATTTTGTTGGTTAGTTACATAAATAAATTAAGTAAAAATGAAAAAATGACTTGTTATTTGAGGAAGGTGGAAAAACCATATGTATAACATGGGAGTAAAGTGCCTTTTCCTCCCTTGAATGATTACTGCCCTCCGCTACGCGTCGGGCAGTAAACTTCATTCTCGGGAGGAAAAGTAGCACTTTCCTCCCTTGTTATACAAATAGCTATTTTATCTTTGATACAGGTTATAAATTACATTTGAGTCCGCGAGTCTTTACCCGTGCGTCATCATTTAAAGCATACGAAATAAGTCGGAAATTTATTTCACGTAACAACAACTGACAGAAAGTGGCTACTGTTCCGATTACGGGTTTTATTTTAAAATTTGACGTTATCAAATATATAGAATGTCAAATGTAAGTTTTGCTTCAAAATTTTTGTGCAGAATTACAGCTACATTTGAAGTAGCTTAATAAACTATTTTATTATTATTGATTAATAAATAAATAAACAATTTATAAAAAAATTCCATAACATATTTTATTTTTGTTATTTTATTCACTTTGACGGAAATCTAAACACAATCATTTCTTTTCTGTGTGAATGACGTTAGCTTTGTATGTTTTAAATATTAATTGCCAAAATATAATTATTTACCTTAAAATTTCAGAGCCCAATATAAAATTAGTTGTGAAAACAACTGTTTGTGTAATATAAAGAAACTTCAAAATGCAAAAATTAGACAAAAACCGCAAAAAATTCAACTGACTGACAGCCACAAAAATAAACAAAGCAGAAACGTCAAACAAATTGTGCTTAAAATATGAAAACATACCGAATCGTCTTTTTTTGTACCTATCTCTTTTCAATGCATTGAGTCTAGATGGTTCATAAAAATAACATGTGTTTTTACTAAATAACAAACGACAGCTGGTTTGTCATGAGCTTCATGCGTGAAAGAGAATGATGCTAGATAAAAAGTTTGTGTTTTATCTCGCCAGGTATTAATGACGCACGGGTAAAGACTCGCGGACTCAACTGTATGTTCTGTTGTGATTTATACCATTTTTTTCGAATTTAAAGTTTTATGCAAGTTTCCTATTGCTCACAGGTCGAGTTGGTCTTGTCGGTGAGTCGTTGTAGACCCAAGTCGGAATCCGCAATCAACACTGTATCATCGGCGTATCTGATGCTGTTGATATTTATGTCATTTACCTTGACTCTATCCTTGGTATCGTCCAATGCCTCTTTAAATAGAAACTCGGAGTAAAGATTAAACAGCAGGGGCGACAGAACACATCCTTGTCTAAGTCTTCTCCTAATTTCTACTTATGCGGATGTGGAACCTTCGATCCTAACTCTGGCATTTCGGTTCCAGTACAAGTTTTTTAGTAATTTGATGTCTTCTCCATCTAAACCGACTTCTTGCAAACGTTCTAATAGTAGGTCGTTTCTTACTTTATCAAATGCTTTTTCTAAGTCCATAAAGCATATAAATATATCTTTCTGTTGGTCGTATCATTTGTGGGCCAGACCTAGTAAACTGAAGAGGGCTTCTCTCGTTCCCATGCCAGATCTGAATCCAAACTGATCGTTTCCGATGAATGTTTGGCACTTTCTATAGATTCGATTATGTAAGCCTTTTAATAGGACTTTTACTGCATGACTCATAAGACCTATCAGACGGAACTCGTTGCAATGTTGCCGGTTTGGATTTTTTGTTAGTGGGATGAATATTAACTCTAGCCACTCTTGGGGTATTTTTCCTGTATTATAAATCCTAATAGACAAGGCGAAAACGGCGGGTCCGTTGGGAAAAATATTCCCATGATATTTTTTTGCATAATCACATTCGTGAGACATCCCAGAATAAGGTTCAAGAAGTCGCCCACGTGAAAAGTGGTTCAATTTTTTTTAAACAATTTTTTTAATCAAATTGCAAAAATCAATATTTTTGGCTGGTACAATTTTTTTTAGGTTTTTTGGACCATTCTGAATAAAAAAGGTTTCTTATAAATTTTCTCTAATCTTTTTCGAGTTATGAGCAATTTAAAATTTGAAAAACGCGAAAATTACCCTGTTTAAGACTTAATAACTCGGTTAAAAATTATTATTCTGAAAGTTAGAAAGTGACTAAATCAAAATTTAAAGCCTCCGCTATATGATCCTGAAGAAATCTCTGTTATAAATTTATTACTCAGCTGTTATTTTTAATTAATAAAAATGGGCGGTTAGATCGTATTGACGCGGCTGTAAATGTGAGTGCAAGTAAGATGCACAATTGGACTGCCGGAATGGCATCTCTCTCGCACTCAGCATTTACGGCCGCCTAACACGTGCATGGCGCTCATTATTATTACTTAAAAATAACAGCTTAGTAATAAAATAATGACAAAAATTTCTTCAGGATCTTGTAGGGAGGCATTAAACTTTGATTTAGTCACTTTTTGACTTTAACCGAGTTATCAAGCCTTGAAAATCGCCATTTTCCGTTTTTTTCAATTTTAAATTGCTTATAACTCGAAAACGATCAACTTTAAAGAAAAATTATAAGAGACCTTTTTTATCCAGAATTGTCCAAAAAACCTACAAAAAAATTGTCCGGGCCAAAGATATTGATTTTTGCAATTTGATTAAAAAAATTGTTAAAAAAAATTTGGACCACTTTTCACGTGGGCGACTTCTTAAACCTTATTCTGGGATGTCTCACGAATGTGATTATGCAAAAAAATTTCATGAGAATATTATATGCTCTATAATACTTACTATATTTTTTAACTTGAAAACATAATATTTTCTTTTTTGTTACAGTGTGCCATCACATCGCATAGTGTCAAGTGAGTCGTACGTCAATTATTTCGTTTCATAATATGTATCGTACCGTTCAACCGTTTACTTAACGCGTAAAAGTAGGAGTACAGTTCTGGTGGAGATTAAACCTAGTTTTTGATACAATAAATTTAGAGCAGTTTTTATATTAAATCTGAATGAATAATATTAATTATTAATCAAATTCTTGATAATTAATTGAAATGATTTTGATTATCCTTGACCAATCAAATATAGATTAGGGACTCCACAAGAGAAATGTCTGAGTGTGATGCTAACTATGTTATTGATGAAATGCGATCACATGCAGTTTTTGGGTCAATAAGTTGACTAATTCTTGATATTTTCAATAATAATAATAATAAATTAATTAAAATAATAACAATAATAATAAATTTTCGGATATCAAGGTTTAGTCGTGCAAGGCTGACCGAAGTACTTCCCAATAGCTGCCTAAAATAAGAATTTTGATATCAAGAAGGAAAAAAGAAGAAGACGAAGAAAAGGTAGAGGAAATAAAGAATAACAATACAAAAAACTCGATGGGTGAAATAAAACTTGTTGTTTACGTGCCATCTCCGCGACGAAGGTTGGCAATCATTATTGCTATTCTAACTTTTGGCACTACAGCCCGAAAGTGTTCAGATGGACTGCATCTAAATCATTCTCTGAGGTTCCTCAGCAAGGACATTTTTCTTCTAGTCTATGCGGCGCCTTCCTTGAATCTTTCCCTGCATTATTAATCTTAGGAATTTATATCTATCACCACGCGTTATATGATCCAGATATTGTAGTTCTGTTATTTTGATGGAATTCAGTATCTCCCTGCTGTTATCTATTCTTTTTAGTACTTTTTCATTGGTTATTCTGTCTGCCCAGGAGAGTCTCAGCATTCTTCGATATGTCCACATTTCAAATGCTTCCAATTTATTGAGATTGTTCATTTTGAGTCCATATCTCCGAACTATACAAAAGAACAGTACTCGTTTTCTAATATTTTAGGGTGAGATCTCTCTACACTACTACATAATATTTGTTTCATATTACCTATTGAATGCACTTCTAGCCTTTTATATTCTAACTCTGACTCCTTTGGTATCATTGCTTTCATTAATGTTTGTCGTTAAATACTTATATCTCGTTCTATCGTCTTCTTTAATGTTTCTAAATTTTTTTTTTAAATAACCATGCATTTTGTTTTCTTTATGTTTAGTGACAGACCAAATTCGCTGTAACCACCATCTCTAAAATACTTTGTAGATCTATAGGAGAACTGTAGAAGTATAAATGTTAAATTATGATATTTCATACATCATTTTACGTTTCACCAAACAGTTCACCCAGTTCACATCACCCAGTCAGGACCAATAGTTCATTTTGCAATCGAAATTCTAGTTTTTAACAGCTAAAGTGTTGGCTTATAGGAACTGTTTTGTGATGGTGTCAATACATGATAGAATGAGTTGGTCGTCGTCTAGTATGGATTTTCGGCGTGATATAGTAACGCGACGTGTATCGTGGATCGTAAATGAAGATGGTGATGCCCAGAAGAACAAAGAGAATTACAAAAAGAAGAAGAAGGAGACGACAATATCGCAAATTAACAGGTGAGCCATAATCTTATTTATTACATTTTTCAATATATTCGCACGGTTTTATATATTTTTTATAACGACTAGTTATAAATAATATATTTAATATACAGAGAAGGGCAAAATTATGGAATAAATTAATTTTTTCGAGAATAGGAGATACTGGAGTGAAATACCGAAACAGGTCGATTTTTATTTGTAAATTATGATTTTTTGGCATCTGTATCATACTAGTGACTTCATCCATCTGGGCATGATGACTTAATCGATGACTTTTTAAAATGAGAATAGGGGTCGTGTGATAGCTCATTTGAAGGGTTATTTAATTATATATTCTTTCATATAAGCATTAACTTAATTATTTATATAGGGTGTCCAAAATAATTTGTTTTGAATTAAATTATTTGGCACAAAGATCAAAATGTATGTAATTTAGTGAAAATACATTTGACTGCTGTTAGAAAACAGAATGATGTTTATTTGCAAATAAACATTGTTTTCGCTTCAATTCAATATTCAAGCTGCCACCCACCTGCTTCTTGACAGTTTAAACATTTAATTTAAGCGGAAACAATGTTTATGTGTTAAATAAATAAATTCTATTTTGTGTTGTTTTCTAACAACACAGTAAAATGGATTTTGAATTAAATAATTTAAATACATTCATCTTTTTGTGTCAATTGTTTTTATTTAAAAAATATTTTTTGGGAATTCTGTAGAAATAATTATGTTAATGTTTATATTACTAAAAAGAGAATTTAATAACCTTTCAAATGAGCTAGCACACGACCCCTATTCTTAAAAAAACTCGTCGATTACGTCATCACGACCAGATGGATGACGTCATTAGTATGACATGTATGTCAAAAAATTGTAATTTAAAAACAAAAATTGACCAGTCTCGGGATTTGTCTCCAAAGTGGTCTATTCTCGAAAAAATGAATTTATTTCATAATTTTGAACCTCTGTATAAGTTACCAATTTCCATAATATCATAATTTCTATAAGAGTCCAATTTCATTTTTATGTCAACTTAGGTATACCAGTACCAGAATCTCGGGCATAACGGAGTTGATACATAGTTATGCCCGAGCATAGAAGATTTTTGAATCTTTTACCTAACTTTTTTTAGAAATGAAATTTTAAAATCATAAAATATACAATTTAATCATCCTACTATATGTAAAGCAATGACTATAATTGAATTAATAATTCTCTAAATATAATCAATTTTCCAAGAATTTCTCAAGGGGCCATTTTACCCCACAGGCGGAGCATAACGGCCACATCACTAAAAACTGGGAAATAATTTTATAAAAAATAGTATTAATTTTAATTTTCTATGTATGTAGTATGTCAGATTCTAGGGCATATTACATTTTTATCTAAAGAAAACTGATTTGTTATAATAATGTGGTAATTAAGGTGTATCAGGATTATGATTTTAAAACGTGGCAGATTATTTTATTGATTTTTGTACGAATTTTATTTGGCTAATATATTTTTGTTTGTAACCGTGAAATGCTATTAGTGATTTAAATTACATAATTACAGGTATACTCCAGAGAAATAAAATATTCCTGTGGTTTTGATACGGCCACCTATTTGAAATTATTTTAATTTTGTGGACTTCAATAACCAAAACCTCTATCTTTCAAATTCATTTAAGATGCTTTACTTTTTACTGGCAGATGAAAGGTCTTAAATTGGTGCATTTTGGAAACATATCAGGTTTTGGTTATCGAGGTCCGCAAACTAAAAAAACTTGTCCCCAAAAGGATACAACAAAAAAGTCTCCAACAGGATACTTTTTTTACCTCATATCTCTGGACTAGTATTTATTGTGTCTTGTGAACAACAAAGTGAATAGTACTAGTGATAGACGTTGTTAGAATAGTATTAGTGATAGCAGAATAAATAAGGTAGGTATTTTCTTCATTTTTACTGATTTGATAAATTTGATTATGAAATTTGTGGTTCACGATAGATATTACATTTTCTATGCAGAGAAAACTATTTTTTTTACAAATTTGGAAAGTATGTAGTACAGTACGATTGAAAATACATTTATTTATTTTGATATTATGAGTTATTTATTATTTTATGTTCTATAGTAGCATCCAAACATCTTCCTCCTAATTTCTTTAGCCCCTGCCAGAACCTGGTGACACTCTAAATATTGTTAGCCTGCTGTTGCAAATGGACTGCTTTGGATCACCAGAGTTTCCATTTGGTCTGCTCATCGTGTTAAGATCTTCTTTTGTACTTCGGCCTTCTATACCCTTCCTTCTACTACCAATAGTTCCATGGTCCCCATTCTTCTAGAATTGACAGATTTGTTCTGTATTCTGTCAAGGGCATGTTTAGAATTCTGTAGACTTACATACCGAAAGCTTCGATTTTACTTCCATCAGTTGTTATAATTTATATACGGAAAATTGTAGGATTTCAGTACACACTAACACTATTTAGTAATTCTTCTTGTTTTATTGAAAGAAGTCTGCAATAGTAAGTTTATTTTAGCTATTAATCACTTCTTTTCCGTGTCCGGAACAACTTAAAATTCTGTACTGTTGTCCACATAGATGGCCTTGTTTGATAAAATTAGGTCTTCTTCTGTACAGGTCTCTCTCATCCCTGTGCCTGATAGTAGATGGTGGAACAGTCCCACGTATCGTCCTCCTGGTATTTCCATGTTTTCAGGTTACTAGCACAACGTGAAACGCCGGTTCTTAGTGTTTTTAGCTCTTTCCACTTTGAATACGGTAAATTGTTTCCAGCAGCAATTTCTACCGAGGGGGCAAAATGTGTGAGGTAACTGACACTTGTTATAGATGTATTCGGAGCATCCCAACAGGGCGCATAGGTTTCGGTTTCAGGCAACCCGATATTATACGAACCGTTTCGATTATAGCTACGTTGGCGATTTTAGCGTGAGCAGAGTTTGCCCACACTGGTGCTTGAAACTTCGCGGCCAAAAAACAAAATGCTAAAGCAGAAGTGCAGAGAGTGTGTGGTTGTACTCCCCATTTTGTATTAGTTAGTTTGTGGATGATATTATTTACGGCACTCACTTTTTCTTGACATCTTGACAGTGTTATCGATAAGACAGAGTTCCATCCATACATACGCCAAGGTATTTTGGCATATCGTTATATTCCAGCATCTGGCCACGCCATTCCACCTCTAGCGGCCTTTGGACATGTTTATTTCTAAAGTGGAAAGCACACACCTAGGTTTTTGTGGTATTGGGTTTCAGATGGTTTTTATCGTAGTATTCCTAAGTCCTAAGTCTCCCAGGGCATCTGTCAGTTATACTTCGACTTCATTGAAGGTTCGTTGCTGAGCTGTCACAGCTATATCATCAGCGTAAATAGTTTTGAGCTGTTAATAATGTGAGGTAGGAATTTTTGTGTTGTCGGCTTTCGACCATAAATCTTTCAAAATATTCCCGAGCTCGGCATCATCATCATCATCATCCTCCAGCCCTTTGCGTTCACTGCTGGACATAGGCCTCCCTGATTTTTGTCCATTGTGTTCTATTTTTAGCACTTTGCATCCAATTTCTTGATATTTTCTTGAGATCGTCAGTCCAACGAGTCGGTGGTCTTTTTCTACTTCTTTTGTCTAATCTAGGCCTCCACTCAAGTAATCTCTTCGTTCACATACCATTACTGATTCGGGCGACGGGTCCGGCCCAGTTTCATTTCAGGGTGGCAATTCGAGAAATTACATCTGTAACTCCCGTTCTTCGTCTTAAGTCTTCATTTCTAACTCGGTCACGAAGCGATATACTCAGCATTTACCTTTCCATTTTTCTCTGGGCTATTTGCAGCATTTTAGAAGTTGTAGCTGTCAATGTCAAAATTTTGGCACCATAAGTCATCACAGGCAACACACATTGGTCAAATATTTTACGTTTTAAAGAAATTGGTATATCGCTTTTAAAGATGTCTTTCAGATTTCCACAGGCTGCCCATGCTAGGTTTATTCTTCTTCGTAGTTCGCATGTTTGGTTGTCTCTTGTGATCTTTATTTCGTGTCCATGTATTTTTCCACTAGCTCTACTTCGTTGTCTCCAATATTGATATTTCCGCTAGGTACTAGGTTTGTCATGAATTTTGTTTTAGATATGTTTATTTTAAGACCTACACTGGTGCACACTAACTGAAGTTCATGTAGCATTGTACATATCTTCTTGAGGTTATCAGAAAATAAAACTATGTCGTCTGTGAATTTCAAATTTGTTAATCTTCTACCGTTCTAGTACTGCGGTTAAAAGTTTAGGCGATAAGGTATCGCCCTGTCGGACTCCTCTGCCGATTGGGATATGGTTCGTGTTTTTATGTAGTTTCACCGACATAGTTGCATTCTTGTATGTAGGTATTGTAAATTAACCTTGTTTATCGGTAGTGTATCCCGAGCTCATCGAATTATCAGTACAATGATTGTTGTTTGATATTTTAATAGTATTTTAATCGTATTTAAAAGTCGAAAGAATCGGCACGCCCATGTGATTCATACACATAATAACCATTTATTACATAACGAAAAGAGAATGAATATATCTCTCTCCTCTGGATAATGTTTCTTCTAAAGCATTGTTGCAAAATATCTTTCCAGTGCAGACTGACAAAACCACCTCGTCTCTTCTAACGTCACCCACAATACCATCTCAATCAAGTGAGCCAAGCCAAGATATGTTTATTCGTCTTATATCTATATTTGTGACGTAGTATTTTATGTAAAACTAACAAAGGAAGTTAAGCTCGCTCTTACTTGCTCTAATTATATATAGAGGGAGAGGTTTTATTCCCGTTTCCATTTTATATGCAAAAAGTTGTTTATCTCTTATGAAAAGGAAAACACATGGGGGAGGCACTCTGATATTGTGCTGCTGAACTGAAGATTCTACACTTCTCCTCATTTTTAAAACCGAACGTTTGAAAGTTCGTTAATTACAATAGGGGTGAAACAATTTATATTATACAGGGTGTTTGGTAACGAATGGGCCATAGCTTAACCTTAGATTCCTGAGCTTAACATAGGTCGATTTAAGCTAACTTACTTCAGTACGAAAGTTGATAATAACGTCATATTTTTTTTAACCCACCTTTCGTTGGTTTTCCTTGATAGCCCGATCGGGCAACACAAAATTTTACGAAAACCTTCAAAAAATAAAGGAAGGATGAAAATTTGGAAATAGGTAATAGGTTGAAATTGTCTATTATTATATAAGAAAAGGTTTACAATTCTACATCCCCTCCATTTTACAAAAATTGGGAAGTACGGAATGAAAAATATTTTCTTGGGGGTGAAAAAATATACGTTCAAAATAAGTCCGAAATTGTATAAAATGACTAATTCTAAGTAACTTTTGTACTAGGGAGTTTTTTCAATAAGTTAATACTTTTCGAGTTATTTGCAAGTGAATATTATGTTAATTTTTAACAAAAAAAAAAAACATGTTTTTGGACGGTTTTTCGCAGATAACTCAAAAAGTAAGTATTTTAGCGAAAAAATATTCTTACCAAAAATATAGCTTATAAAAACTGAAAAAAAAAATGGTGTATGCATGAGGTATGTAGACCCAGTAGAAGCAGAGTTGTAGCTAATGAAAAGTAGGTTCTTCTTCGTCAAATTCCAAATCGAATATTTCAATTTGAAATAACCAAAAAACGGAGCTCTTTTTGGAGAACATTCATTACAACGTTTTTAAAGTGTTTAAAAAAAGGTTTATTTTTGTTGTTTAAAAACACTTTTAACATTAAAAGTAAGTGAGTTACGCTCAAAATATTGCTGGTCTTTTTTATTTTTTGCTAAAAAAATCGCGAAAGTCACCCCCTAATTAGCTTCCCAAATAAAATTAATCGTTACTGCTTCACAAGTTACTTTACTTATGTATTGTTTAGATTATCTATAAGTTTCATTGGTTTAAAGTGCTCATTTTTGAAAAAAATTGGGTTAAAATAAAACATTTTTTTTACATTGACAACAATAAAAATTTTTATGGAATTAAAAATTATTAGTAATACCAAAAATCTCAAAGAGTAATAAAATGTTCGTTTTGCTTTTCTAAATATTTCAGATTTTTTGTTTTCTTGTTAGACAAAAATTGGTTATGCTATGGCTGTTTAAAATTTGCCTAAAATCGTGATTAGTTACTCGTTCAAGCCATTTTAACCACAGCTTTTTCAAAAATAAGCAGTTTGAACCGATGAAACATACAGATCATATAAATAATACATAAGCAAAGTAATTTGTCAAGTGGTAATGATGAAATTTATTTTAGACCGGGCAGTATCGTCGCCCCCGCTAGCGCAATTATTCCGATTCGATTTTTTTTCACAAACTTACTCAAAAAGAGGTCCTTATAACATATCCACAGGGTGCCAGGCGGTGCCGTGGTCGAAAAATTTTTAAAAAAATTTTTTTTAAACAAATTCACAAAAATAATTTTTTATTTCCAAAAATTTTTTTAGATAATTTGGGTCATTCTGAGCAAAAAAGATCTCTTGTCATTTTTCTCTAAAATTGACTGTTGTCAAGTTATACGCGATTAAAAATTTGAAAAATGCGAAAATGGCCATTTTCAAGGCTTTATAACTCAATCAAAAATGATTATTATGAAATTCAAGAAGTGACAAAATCAAGATTCAAATAACTTCTTCAGCGTTCTGAAGAGATTTTTGACATTAATTTATTGCAAAGCTGTTATTTTTGGTTATTAACAATTAGCGCTATAGTCTAACTGTATCGTCGCCCCCGTTAGCGGAACAATTTCGATCAGATTTTTTTGCACAAACTTACTCAAAAAGGGGTCCTCATAACATATCCACAGGGTGCCTTGCGGTGCCGTGGTCGAAAAATTTTTTAAACAATTTTTTCTCTTGTAATTTTTGTACTTAAAGGTCTCGTGTAATTTTTCTCTAAAATTGATTGTTGTCGAGTTATATGCGATTAAAAATTTGAAAAATGCGAAAATGGCCATTTCAAGGCTTCATAACTCGATTAAAAATGATTATTATGAAATTCAAAAGTGACAAAATCAAGATTGAAATACCTTCTTCAGCGTCCTGAAGAGATTTTTGTCATTATTTTATTGCAAAGCTGTTATTTTTAGTTATTAACAATTAGCGGTATAGTCCAACTGTATCGTCGCCCTCGTTAGCGGAACTATTTCGATTAGATTTTTTTGCACAAACTTACTCAAAAATTGTTCCTTATAACATATTATCCACAGAGTGCTGGCCGGTGGTCGAAAAATTGTTTAAACAATTTTTAGACCACGGCACCGGCCGGCACCTTGTGGATATGTTATAAGGACCTCTTTTTGAGTAAGTTTGTGCAAAAAAATTCTAATCGAAATAGTTCCGCTAACGGGGGTGACGATACAGTTGGATTATAGCGCTAATTGTGAATAACTAAACGTAACAGCTTTTTAATAAAATAATGCCAAAAATCTCTTCAAGACGTTGAAGAAGATATTTGAATCTTGATTTTGTCACTTTTTGAATTTCATAATAATAATTTTTAATCGAGTTATGAAGCCTTGAAAATGGCCATTTTCGCATTTTTCAAATTTTTAATTGCGTATAACTCGACAACAGTTTAGAGAAAAATGACCAAAGACCTTTTTTACTCACAATGATCCAAATTATCTAAAAAAAATTGTGGGAAATGAAAAAATTATTTTTGTGAATTTGTTTAAAAAAAATTGTTTAAAGGGCACCGCCCGGCACCCTGTGGATACGTTATAAAGACCTCTTTTTGAGTAAATTTGTGCAAAAAAATCGAATCGAAATAGTTCCGCTAACGGGGGCGACAATACAGTTGGACTATACCGCTAATTGTTAATAACTAAAAATAACAGCTTTGTAATAAAATAGTGACAAAAATCTCTTCAGGATGTTGAAGAAGGTATTTGAATCTTGATTTGGTCACTTTTTGAATTTCATAATAATCATTTTTAATCGAGTTATGAAGCCTTGAAAATGGCCATTTTCGCATTTTTCAAATTTTTAATCGCGTATAACTCGACAACAGTCAATTTTAGAGAAAAATTACAGGAGACCTTTTTTCCTCAGAATGACCCAAGTTATCTAAAAAAAAATGTTGGAAATAAAAAAATTATTTTTGTGAATTTGTTTAAAAAAAATTATTTAAAAAATTTTTCGACCACGGCACCGCCCGGCACCCTGTGGATATATTATAAGGACCTCTTTTCGAGTAAGTTTGTGCAAAAAAATCGAATCGGAATAATTGCGCTAGCGGGGGCGACGATACTGCCCGGTCTATTTGTGATGCTAGTTAGGGGGTGATTTTCGCGTTTTTTTTAACCAAGAAAGAAAAGGGACCAACAATATTTTGAGCGTAACTCACTTACTTTTAATGTTAGAAGTTTTTTTAAAAAACAAAAATAAACCTTTTTTAAGCACTTAAAAAAATTTTAAATGGGTTTTCCCCGAAAAGTGCTCCGTTTTTGGGTTATTTCACATTTAAATATTCGATTTAGAATTTGACGAAGAAGAACCTACTTTTCATTAGCTACAACTCTGCTTCTACTGGGTCTACAGACCTTATGCATACACCATTTTTTCAATTTTTTATAAGCTATAACTTTGCTAAGAATATTTTTTTTTTCGATAAAATACTTACTTTTTGAGTTCATCCGTTTATCTCCGAAAAACCGTCCAAAAACATGTTTTTTTTTGTTAAAAATGAACATATTCACTCTCAAATAACTCGAAAAGTATTGACTTAGCGAAAAAACTCTATAGAACAAAAGTTGTTTAGAATTAGTCATTTTATCCAATTCCGGTCTTATTTTGAATGCATATTTTTCACCTTCGAGAGGGGGATTTTTCACCCTCCATTTTTGTAAAATGGAGGGGATGTACAATTGTAACTTTTTCTTATATAATAATAGACAATTTCAACTACCTATTCCCAAATTTTCATCCTTTCTTTAATTTTTTTTGGGTCAGATTGTTCTTTGATCGGGCTATGATGCTTCTTAGAGTTTCCTCAATTTTCTATTCGTTTATTTTTTATTAGATATTTGAGGACTTAAACATTTTTTGTTGCTCTATCTAAAGGAGCTGGTCTTTAACGTACATGCTTCTATCCCGTATAAGAGAATAGGCCAGACATAAGTGTGAAGATCAAAAGAGGTGTCCAGCAGGGGTGTATCATATCTCCACTCCTATTTAATATTTATGCCGAAGAAATATTTAAAAAATGTATGGAAAATCCAAATGAGGGCATAAAAATAAACGGTGAGTTTAACAACAATATAAGATATGCCGATGACACAGGAATTACAACAGGCAATGGAAAGGGTTAATTCCCTTAGTGATGAATACTGCCTAAGCCTCAACTTCAAGAAGACAAAATGGATGCTGATAATCAAAAAGCAACAACCGGCTCGACAGTAACGGATAAACAACATACTAATTGACCATGTAGAATCTTATGTATATCTTGGTACCAACATAAATGCAAAATGGGAACAGGGCACAAAAATTAAGGCGAGAATAGAACGAGCTAGAGCAGCATTTAACAATATGAAAAAGCTCCTTATAAGCAAAGATTTATCTCTTCCCCTAAGACTAGGTCTAGTTAAATGCTACATTTTCCGATCTTGTTGTATGATGTGAAGGCCTGGACGCTGACAGAGACGCTCACGAAAAAACTCGAAGTATTCGAAATGTGGGTGTACCTATGCATTCTTCGTATATCCTGGATCGAACAAGTCACCAACATAATATATAAGTAATGCACATAATCGGAAACGAGAAAAAAATCGTGAGCACAATTAAACAAAAAAATCTTGGATATCTAGGCCACAAATTGAGATGCGATAAGTGCCGTCTACTGCAATTGATTGTCCAAGGAAAATAGACAGTAAGCGAGGGGCAGGCAGAAGAAGACACACGTGGCTCCAAAATCTGCGGAAGTGGTTCGGGCTCACATCAGTCAAACTATTTAGAAGTGCCGCAAGCAAGATCAGAATTGCCATGTTAATAGCTATTTCGCAACGGACAGGGCACTTGAAGAAAAAGAAGCCTTCTTTAAAGCTATATCTTGCTGTTGATAGAATCGCTCTAGTTCTTCTTCTGGCTTGTTTGCTGTAGGGGTGCAGGCTTTTATAATATTATTTATACACACACCGGCAAAATTAGCCGAACTCCTTAAAAATGGGACATGTTTGATGTCTAGAATTTCCTAAACCTGTTGTCCGATTTGAGTGATTCTTTTAGTATGTTATAGCTTTATTATTTAAGAATATCGTTGTGATAATATTGTTGCTAGACAGGTAAGTATCATTTTATACCGGGTGTACCAATCATACTGTGTTTTTTTAAAGTTTGGAACACCCTGTGGAATATTCTAGCATATGTAAAATATTAAAATTTAAACTCGATTGTAGAGTTAGGCTTTCTTAACATTTTCTATTTCGATTCATTTAATTATGTGGGATAATTAAAAAGCTATGTGCGTTAACAACTATCCATGTTTTTCATCAATTAATCCACACAGTAGGGGAGGAAAATATGCTAAATTTCAGTTACTCGAGCGTTTTTGGAACCTACTGGATTGTGAAGAGTATGTGCTAAAACCAGAAAAAGGTTAAGTTAAATTTTCCATATAGTTGTAGTCCTGTCGCCAGTGGGGGTACAACGGCCTCTTTAATTCAGATGGACTTACCCAAGTTTTTTTTTATGTATTTTGACCCGTAGAACACGAACTTTTTGGGTAGTCGATCCGGATGTCGATAAGATTGTTATAAACAAAGAACTTGAGGAATCACATAACAGCGATTTTTCGTAAAACCAAACATTGTTTTGTACTTTTTGGGTCATTTTAAGTAAAAAATGTTTTTACAAGTTTTTTCGTAGGATGTATAGTTTTCGACATAAACGCGGTTGAACTTTCAAAAAATCGAAAAATTGCAATTTTTGAACCCGAATAACTTTTGATTGAAAATTAAAATAGCAATTCTGCTTACCGCGTTTGAAATTTCAAGTCAAATTCTATCGGTTTTGGTTACTTTGATTGCTAAAAATTAATTTTTTTATTGTTAAACAAAGCTATAAACACATAGTGATTGAATAATATTTTCAATGCATTTCCCATTTGAAATCGAACGAGTAGGCGCATAGAGACAATTTCTACGTATAGTGCAGTCACTGAAGGTGGATATGAGCTATTACCTCCGATTTCGTTAAACCTCTATCGATTTGCATGAAAATTGGTGAGTAGTTAGAGGATATCTCAAGGAACAAAGGTGACATGATGCCAGCTTGCGCTTTTACCCTGGGGGTGGATGCCACCCCTACTCGGGCGTGAAAATTATTTTATTAAAAATAACCCCACAATTCGATAGAGGGACAAATTATAAGCAAAATTTGTTATATAAAGTTATTAAAATAAATCAAAACTTTTTCAGTTATTAAAGATCAAAAATTTTAATTTTTCGTGAGAAAAATGCATGTTTTTAACCGATTTTTCATAAATAACTCAAAAATTATAAGCTTTTACAAAAAAGTTATTATTATCAAAATTGAGGCTAATATAAAATAAAATAAACTCTTTACTAGAAAAACCTTTCAATGTTAACTAAAAGTGAGTTATAGGTAATTGAATGTATATTTCTTTCGTCGAGTACCCAAATCCAAGTATTCAAGCTTAAATACCGGGAAAATGATGCATTTTATAACGTAAACTTATTAAACATTTGTCACAGTTCATAGAAATATATATCAAATAAGCCCTCGAACAAGTTGATAGCATTAAAAAGTATGCATCAAAAATGTTTCTAAATGTATCTTTTAAAAATTTTCCAAAAAATGTTATTGTTTTTTTATAAATAACTCCATTAATTTTTAAGATATCAGGTTCATCTAAAAACAAATTAAAAGTAGATTCCAAGAGATATTAAAAACGTCAAAATTAGTCTTTAAACTCTTAGTTTTTTTTTTTAAATAAAAGGTTAAATGATCCCTGTTACATGCTTCTCGCAGCAAAATAGAAATTTTAAACGTTTCTATCTCGGTTATTTTTTACTCTACGGAAATAGCAAAATCGGTAAAGTATTTGTAACAGAAAAAACTAAAATTTGGTTATATATAATTTTTTACGTATATTGAGTATTTTTGGAGTTATTATCAAAAAATGAAATGTACGATAATTTCAAAACTTCTGATTTTTTAAATTATATTTTTTTTTTCAAAAATATGCATTCTAAACCGGTCAAATTGTTGAAATCATTAACTATGTTAACCTAAAGAAATTCTTGTGAGGATTACTACAAATTTTATTTTTTGTGGAAATGGCGTATGTTTTAATTTTCACTTTTTCCTAAAAAAATCTAAAGGGTTCTCTTATTTTCATCATAACTTGCTTAATTTTGATGAAATTAGCTTCTAGTTGAGCTCATTTGATAGGTATCTCGAAGTACTTTGACAAATGTTAAACAAGTATATTCTATAAAATGCATCGTTTTTCCGTTATGTAAGCTTGAATACTTAGATTTGAGTACTCGTCGAAAAAAATATACATTCAATTACCCATAACTCACTTTGAAATAACATTAGTTTAGTTCTTTAAGTAGGGAGTGTATTAATTTTTGTATTATCTTTAATTTTGGTAATAATAGATTTTTTACAAAAGCTTCTAGTTTTTGAGTAATACGTGAAAAACACATTTAAAACATGCATATTTTTTAAGGAAAAATCAAATTTTTGATATTTAATAACTCAAAAAGTATTGATTTATGTTAATAACTTTATATAACAAATTTTGCTTAGAATTTGCTGCTCTATCGATTTCTGGTATTATCTTTAATAAAAAAAAATTACCCCCGAGAAGGGGTGGCATTCACCCCCAGGGTAAAAGCGCAAGTTGGCATCATGTCACCTTTGTTCCTTGAAGTATCTTCTAACTACTCACCAATTTTCATGAAAATCGATTAAGGGTCAACGAAATCGGAGGTGAAAACCTTCAGTGACTCCACTAGTAGATTACGTACATTAAATCGCATGCATTGGCACGGGAAACACTATGTGTTTATGACTTTGTTTAACAAATAAAAACTTAATTTTTAGCAATACAAATAATCAAAACCGATAGAATTTGACTTGAACTTTCAAATGCATTAAGCAGAATTGCTATTTTATTTTTTAATCAAAAGTTATTCTGGCTCAAAAATTGCACTTTTTCGATTTTTTGAAAGTTCAACCGCGCTTATCTCTAAAACTATCCATCCTACGAAAAAACTTGTAAAAACATTTTTTGCTCAGAATGACTAAAAAAATACAAAAAAATGTTTTGTTTTGCGACAAATCGCTGTTATGTAATTCCTCAAGTTCTTTGTTTATAACAAACTTATCGACATCCGGATCAACTGTTACCCAAAAAATTCGTGTTCTACGAGTCAAAATACATAAAAAAACTTGGGTAAGTCCCTCTGAATTAAGGAGGCTGTTGTACCCCCCCTGCCGACAGGACTAGTTGGGACTTTTCATGTTTTAATTTAATTTTCCATTTCAAACAATCGTTTTTTTCCGATTATAGCGCGATCTATCCATAATTCGAAACAAGAATGTGTGTGTACTTTGTACGCACGTAAGAAGTTATACTTCTACTACATATTATGTGATTTTTAAGACTATACCAAAAATTTAAAAAAATAAAAGAATAAAACGCACACAAACACATTGAAAAATGCCACAAAGAAAAAATGATTTCTGGACGATAATAATTGTTGGCAAAAATTTTAAATACGCATTTGCTGAAAAAAAAATTATATAACAAATATACTTACAATCATAATATGCATAAAAAAAATAAAAAAATAAAACTTGCATCGGGAATTGAACCCTTGAATTTCGTGCCGCTTTGACTCGTAATCGAAGCGTAGACTCACTCGTCCAATCGCACATTATTTATCATGTGGAAAAATACGGTAACTGAACGTTTTACTATTTGACAATTGTTTTGAAAATTATGTAGTTTAAATTTTGTGGAAGAAAATATAAAAATATAACAAAACAGTAAGAAAACAATATATTAGATGAAGATTGGTAGAACTTTTGTTGGTAATCAAATTAAGTATGTAAATCAAAGCATTACATACCTACTAGATAAATAAATCTACGCCAAAAAATCATAATTTAAAAATAAAAATCGAACCTAATTTGGGATTTCTCTCTAAAATCCGCATTCTTGAGAAAATAAATGTATGTATTTCAACCTAATCCAAATGTATAATTACAATATGAATATAATAAAAACTAGGTACTTACCAAATTAGAATGAGTTTTCCTTGTCCAAAATAGTCCAAAAGTCCAAAAATATAGGTATATGAAAACTATTTAAAAAGGCAGTATAACTATTAACTAACTTTTGTTTGTTGTTTCTTTTCACACAAATTTTAAAACGCAACAACCATAAATAATCTAACTACAGCTGTGCCACAGCCACCATATTGAATAATTTTTGACATGTCATTTGAACATCCAATCAGAACAAAGTTATAATGCGCATGCGCCCGGTCGCTAGGTTTTCCCATATCAAAATTTACCCTCTATCGCCGGTAAAGAAGTATAACTTCAAAAATGTGTCGAATAAAAGTTGATTATTTTTACGTAAAGAATCCAAATCTGCAATAAAAATTGAGGCTCCGATTTAAGATTCTAACCTCCGTGGGGGCTCGTGTTTGGTGCCATTCGATAGATTTTTCAAAAATATTGATTACGTGTATTTTGCAGTTTTTCGATCTGATGTTCATTTTTCGTCGATGCTGTATATAAAAGTTGTAAAACAAAACATGCAAAAATAAATACTGAATATTACATACTTGATTCAAATGCATATGTGCGCTCAGCGTTTGATATTAAAACACTCCTCGAAGCTAGTTCAGCTGAAATCCACGGGAGGTCGGCATTGTGACATCGCTTAGTAATTTATTTATTTATTACATCTATTGAATTACTCTAGACTTGTTTATTAAACTAAGCAGATAATGATGGTAGGGGAGCCCAAGCAGGGATTTTTGCAGTTATTCGAGCGCGTCAAATTATCACATGGTGAGAAACCTTGTACCCTGTAAATGTCCCTATACCATATTATATTAGTTCTAACACCGGGGAATTTATCAAGGGGGACCGAAAAAAAAAACAATGTGTGTGTACTTTGTACGCACGTAAGAAGTTATACTTCTATTATATGATTATATGATTATAAACGAAATTAATATACTTTTTATTTATATTTTATTTAAATATTAAACTAATTTATACTTACTACTTCTCAAACATTTTTATTAAAACAGTGCCAAAAATTAAAATAATAAAAGAATAAAACACACACAAACACATTAAAAATGCCACAAATGATTTTTGAACATTAATTGTCGGAAATTTTTTTAACTAAATACGTATTTTCTGAAAATAAAATGATATAATAAATATACTTACAATCATAAAATGTATAAAAAAAATAAAAAAATAAAAGTTTCTATTGGGATATGAACCAACTTATCAGCGCGGCTCGTATTGGCGTTGTATTGGGGTTCACTCGCATTAAACGCATCGCCACGGAGACAGTGTCATTATGTGCGAAGATCGACTAACTAAATGGATTAAACTTTTGACATTTTTGAATTATGTAAATCAAATTATTTTGATTTTGAATTGAAATGATTTAGAATTGAAAAAATACAACAAAACATAGAGTAAGAAAACAATATATTAGGTGAATATTGATAGCAATTTTGATGATAATCAAATTATGTAAATAAAAGTATTACATACTATGTATTTTGGTAGGTTCAAATAGGTACCTATGATAAATTTACAATTATTACGTACCTGTTGCTTTAAAAACTATTTAAAAATCACTACAATTATAAACTTTTTTGTTTCTGTCCTCACAATAATAAAACTAATATATTATATATTTGTTTACCTTCATATTAAACAATTATTTATTATTGACAAATCATTTCAGCACCCAATCAGAGCCCGTATAACGATTAATAAATTTCGCAATCACTTGCATCTCGTGCAAAGTGGCTATGTTCAATTATCATAGCAAAATTTGATTACCTATTTTTAAAACGCTTACCAGTGAAGATTTTTTAGGGTTTTAGGGCTAATAGGTTTTTTATCAGTAATTTTGCGGCACTCAAACTAGTCACAGTTTGATGGGCTTTCACATTGGCATGCAACAATCATCTCTTCTATGTTAATAAGTCCAAACATATAATATGAAAACTATTTAAAAAGGCAGTATAACCATTAACTAACTTTTTGTTTGTTGTTTCTCTTCCTACAAATTTTAAAACGCAACAACCATACATAACCAAACCACAGTCCCACAGCTGCCATATTGGATAATTTTTGTCATGTCATTTGAACATCCAATCAGAACAAAGTTGTAATGCGACTGCGCCGGGATCAAAGGATTTAATCCTATTAAAATTCACCCTCATATCGCGCGTAAAGAAGTATAACTTCAAAAACTATTATTAGAAAAACCCGAAATCGTCAGATTAAGATAAGGTAAGTTAAGTACATGCAAAATAGTGTATATTTCAAAAATCTGACGATTTGAGCGGGGGCGTAAGAAAATGGGTGAGTCACAAAGTTCCACAAAAAAAAGCGAATATTTCGCGAAATAAACGTCAGATTAATAACCAAAAAATACGTGTTCAATATTTTTAAAAAATTTATCGAATAATACTAAACACGTCACCCCACGGAGAGGGGTGGGGGGTAAATTAAAAATTTTAAATACGATATTTCGCGAAATGAACATCAGATCGTAAAACTGCAAAATACACGTTTTTCAAAATATTTTTCAAAAATCTATCGAATAGCACCAAACACGACCCCCACGGAAGTGGGGTGGGCGGTTACTTTAAAATCTTAAATAGGAGCCCCCAATTTTTATTGCAGATTTGGATTCTTGACGTAAAAATAAGCAACTTTTATTAGCAACATTTTTTCCAATTATGGATAGATGGCGCTATAATCGGAAAAAACGATTGCTAGAAATGGAAAATTAAATTAAAAAATGGAGAGTCCCACACTTTATGGAAAACTTATCTTAACTTTTTTTGGTTTTAGCACCCACTCTTCACAATCCAATAGGTCCCCATAATGCTCGAGTAACTTCAAATTTAGCATACTTTCCTCTCCTACTATGAGGATTTATTGATGAAAAACATGGCTCGTTTTTAAAGCCCATAACTTTTTTATTTTCCAACAGAAGCAAATGAATCAAAAAGAGAATGTTAAGAAAGCCTATGGCTATAATTGAGTTTTAATTTTAATATTTTAGATATGCTAGAATATTCCACAGGGTGTTCTGAACCATGTATGTGGTGAGGCTCTGTGTTATCACTGCATGAGTAGTAAAGGGTTTTGCCACTGTGCCTGTGCCTTTTTATCGCAGTACGGTTATGCCAAGAATATCAATGGTAATTCTGTTCATTTCCTGAATTATAATTTGTAGCTTGCCTGTTACAAATAAACTTCGGACATTTCACGGAGCAATCTTTTTACCTTATCAAGTTAAAGCCTTGGTAATTTAAGGCCTTCCCGGAACTAGGGGTCATTTGTTTTGGTTCTTCCAACACGAGTTGGAATAGAAAAAAAACCATGTAAAACCAAAAAATTCAAATGTATTTAGTGAAAAACCTACACAGAAATAACAATTACTGATATAAAAAAACCAATAGGCCTATAAATAGTGAGAAAAAATATATGAGTCTATTCACTCTCGCTGTCATTTACATCCATTTGATATTCACCATCGTCGCCATCGTCGTTATCATCATTATTATCATCCTCTTCTTCTTTTTCTTCTTCACAATCCTCGTCCTCATCCTCATGACTTTCATCTTGCCCAACCTCATCGTCGACCTTCTCTTCGTCATGTTCATCCTTATTAAGCCTACCATCGTTGACGTCGTTCGGCTTAAATAACCTTCCTTTGGAGTGCTGTTCATTAGTTTCCAATTGTAAGCAGGGCAGGTAATCTTGGCTGCTCGCTCTGATGATAAACGATTTTTATGTTTAGATTGCATCCAGGAGAAGGTACTATAAATGTCCGTTCAGTGGCGGCAGAAGCAACAGGGGCACTCAGAATCCTTATTACCACATCGGCTAAATCGTAGGTAGCTCTGAGTCCCTCCACCACAAAAGAGGCCTAGAAACTGCCTCCTCACTAACTCCCTCCCAAATAAACTTTCTCGAGAAAAGCCCTTGATTGTCCCTATAATCGGCCAAACTTTCTCTAACTTTCATTACTTCAAGATTCATGTTTTGAGCTCATTCGCAAATCAAGCCCATGGCGTCCAACAGCTGCTATGAATCAAGTGAACTTCCCTAAATATTTAGATCTAGCAGAAAAGCTGCCAAGTGAATATCTCCAATTCCAAAATCTTTTCTCTCCTTGAATTTGGCTGTGATTTTTTCCCCAGCTTTCTGGAGAGGTGAAGCGATCAAGTTTACGGCTATAATCTTTTCCAGATTATCCAACCTTCTCACAACTCGGTGAACTTTCTGAAAACTCTGTGAATTTGTGTTTCATTGGATTCAATCGCAGTAATGAGGTCTACAATAGGTTCGAGCAAAAGCAATTTCTCAATTCTAGTCCAAAAACCCCATCATCAAGTAGTCTTTTTTCATACTTAATTCCAGCTCAGCTTTTTCACTAACAGCTAATGTTTGTAGCACGACTTTATTGAAGTTATACTTCTTTACGGGCGTAATGACGGTGAAATTTTATATGGGAAAACCTAGCGACCGGGCGCATGCGCATTATAACTTTGTTCTGATTGGATGTTCAAATGACATGACAAAAATTATCCAATATGGCAGCTGTGGCACAGCTGTGGGACTGTGCATGGTTTGGTTATAATGTATGCTTGTTGCGTTTTAAAATTTGTAGGAAGAGAAACAACAAACAAAAAGTTAGTTAATGGTTATACTGCCTTTTTAAATAGTTTTCATATTATATTTTTGGACTTATTTACATAGAAGAGATGATTGTTGCATGACAATGTGAAAGCTCATCAAACTGTGCCTAGTATGAGTGCCGCAGATCTCGCTTATTCAAAGCTAAAGAATCTTTCACTGGTAAGTGTTTTATAAATAGTTGATCAAATTTTGTTATGATATTTGAACATAGCCACTTTGCACGACGCAAGTGATTGCGAAATTTATTAGTCGTTATACGGGCTCCGATACCTACCTTGAACCTACCAAAATACATAAGTAGTATGTAATACTTTTATTTTACACCTTAATATTCACCTAATATATTGTCTTATTACTCTATGTTTTGTTGTATTTTTTCAATTCTAAATCATTTCAATTCAAAATCAAAATAATTTGATTTAAGTTAAAAATGTCAAAAGGTTAATCTGTTTAGTTAGACGATCTTCGCACATAATGACAAGCTGCCTCTGTGGCGAAGTTTTAATGCGGGCGAATCCCAATACAACGCAAATACCAGCCGCGTGGTAAGTTGGTTCGAATCCCAATAGAAACTTTTATTTTTTTATTTTTTTTTTATACATTTTAGGATTGTAAGTATATTTATTATATAATTTTATTTTCAGAAAATACGTATTTAGTTAAAAATTTTTCCGACAATTAATGTTCAGAAATCATTTGTGGCATTTTTAATGTGTTTTTTGGCACTGTTTTAATAAAAATTTTTGAGAAGTAGTAAGTATAAATTAATTTAATATTTAAATAAAATATAAATAAAAAGTATATTAATTTCGTTTATAATCATATAATCATATAATAGAAGTATAACTTCTTACGTGCGTACAAAGTACACACACATTCTTTTTTGATTGTAAAGACGGTAAGCAAAAAAGATGATTCCTCAACGGGCTTTCCTAACAGCTTTAAAGAAATGCGGTCCTTAAATTTTTTTTTTAAATGCAATTTCGTCGAATATTGCTTGTAAAATGTGACTATGTTTGATTGTTTTCACTATTCTAGGCACTTCAACAAAAAAAGTTTTAACCGTTTGGCAGCCCAAAATGTCAGAACATAGTAAATGAAGAAGGTGAGCAATGCAGCCTAATGGTACAATATTTGGATGCTTTTCCTTAACCAGCGACAACACCCTGTCAGATTTTAAAAACTTGTTGAAATATTTCAGTGTCTCTTAGTTGTATAGAGATTTTCTCTGAATGAGACTAATTCTAAAAAAATCTTAAATATACAGATACTAATTTCGTATATCTACAGATTTTATCAATCAACTTCTAAACTCTTTTTTTGCCGTTTATATTATACAACCGTGATATTCATTTATCAAGTACACAAGTAGTTTGAGCAGCAAAATGCTAATTTCTTGACCATAACATTAGTTGTAAAGTTAACACCAATGACCACGACCTGCGAGAAGAATCTGATAACGTAGATGTGTTAATTAGTCGGTACAGGAGGCCTCCGGGGCCGGCAGAACCCCGCCTCACTGACGCGCCTACCATCGCAGCAAGGTGGGCGGCGGTTTTTGAGTTATTTTGGAGCGGGGTTTTTGGAAAGCGATAAAACAATACAAGTGGTGTCATCCAAGACAAGGAGAGAATACTTTTTGTATGATACTTATTTTGAATGTGCTGGATGATGAGGAAACTCTTTTGTTTTAAACAACTTTTACATAGCTAACAATAAAACACTGAAAAGTTTTGTTTTCAATACATAGATACTTCCAAAAAATTTATTACAAAATTAATATCATTACAAATGTTTCGGCAGAGTGCTTTTCTCAAGTGATGTGACTTTACTATGCGTCTACACGCTACACTTTATAGTCTTTAGCTAAGTTGAGGAGGAGGGGAGAGCTGTTTGTCTCCAGCTGGTCATTCAGCATTAAATTTGTATTTTTAATTTATTAATTTCCTTAGGTACTTACTTACTTTCCGTGTCCGGAACACCAACAACTTTAAATTCTGTATTTCCAATGGTTGGCCACATAGATGGCCCTGTCATTTGCTATAATTAAGTCTTGTTCTGTGCAGGTCTCTCTCATCTCTGTGCATGATAGTAGATGCCGGCTGGTCTGAACCGCGTCACAGTCGCAGGTATCGTCCTCCTGGTATCCCCATTTTTTCAGGTTATTAGCACAACGTGAAACGCCGGTTCTTAGTCTGTTTAGCGCTTTCCAAGTCGGATACGGTATATTGTGTCCAGCAGCCATTTCCTCCGAGGGAGGAAAATGTGTCGCGGTAGCTGACGCTTGCCATAGGTGTATTCGGCGCGTCTCTGGCGCTTCGGGGATGGATCTTGATGTTTTCAGGAAGCTTTTCCGAGATCTTAGTCTGCTTGGCTGAGTTTGGTGGTCATATAAGGGGTGTCTTCGGTCCGTCTCCTGCTTTTTCCGTTCTACCTCTGACGTGACCTTCCTCCTGATAGGTGGTGGAGCAATTCCAGCAATGGGGTATACCTCTTCGATAGGTGTCGGTTTCAGGCAACCCGATATTATACGGACCGTTTCATGTAGAGCCACGTCGACGTTCTTTGCGTGAGCAGAGTTTGCCCATACTGGTGCTCCAAACTCCGCGGCCGAAAAACATAACGCCAAGGCAGAAGTGCGGAGAGTGTGTTGGTTGTGCTCCCCATTTTGTATTAGTTAGCTTGCGGATGATATTATTTCTGGCACTTACTTTCTTCTTGACATCTTGACAGTGGTATCGGTAAGACAGAGTTCTATCCAGACGGACGCCAAGGTATTTTGGCGTCTTGTTGTGTTCCAGCATCTGACCACGCCATTCCACCTCCAGCGACCTTCGGGCATGCCTGTTTCTCCTTAGGTTATAATAAGATAGCCTTTATTTTGAATATTTGAATATGGAGAACCTGAAACTGGCCATTTAAATAATGGATATGATTTAGAAGTGAAGTGCGTAAGTAGAATATATTTTTCTATTGTTGAAAGCACTTTTCTGTTCTGCTATACGTTTCTTAAAGCTTGTACCAGTTTGACCGATGTAAGTTTTTGGGAAGACACTACATGTATGTTTGTATACACCACCGTGTAAATGCTTTTTCTTTTGACTCTTACACTAGAGACTAGAAACATAATTTAGATATAACGGGGAGGTCGCTATGGTAAAGTTTTTTTTTTTGGAAAACTACTGGACACAAACTGACTTGAGTAGGGCAGAGAATCAGTGTAAATCGGACAATAAAAATATTAGAGGAACGTCAATATTTTTAATTATTACACGTCTTATTGTACAACAAGAAGGGCAACAGGCATTAGGTGAAATCGAAGGACAAGATATACCAAAGGTAGAAGTATTGCATGCTATAGAGTTGGCATAGAACAGAAAAGCTGTTTGTCCTGATAACACCCCGGTAGATATATTAAAATTAATAAGAGTGGTTTAGTTCTGAATTTATAATTTTACCAAAATTATCCAAATAACCAAAACATTATAGGAACTATAGACTTCCAAATCTTATGAGTCACACTTTGAAGTTGTTCCTACAATAGAATAAGGAATAAGTAGGGATAAAGAGGATGAACAAGAAATGCCGTTTGGTTAATTATTTATATGGGAAATAAGCCACAATTAAAATGAAAAAAATAATTGAACTATCTTTCAGTAAGTCGTCCCAGGAACGCAACTCATAAATATTGGCAATATCATTTTAAAGTCTTCTACTTTAAAATGTATAATATATGTCTGAATTGCCAATATAAATGAGTGAGATTAAATAAATTATTAGAAGAATTTTTTTTGCTTAGCAACAACACTTTAGTTTATTTTAGTAATATTTTGTATTTTGACAACGGCACCCGATTTGGGCGTCGAAACGTTAATAAAATTATTTTTTTCATTTTAATTGTGGCTTATTTCCCATATAAATAATTAATCATAAAAATGCCACAAGGAAATAGCTTCAGAACAACATGCCGTTTGGATTTAGCGATGGACTGAGGAATACAGAAACACTTGCCATTTTGATTGATTATGAAAAGTCATTTGATACTATACATCATGATAGGTTAATTAAAATCTTAAGAGACCATGATCCCAAGCTTATGAGTTGATAGCTACAACGTCAGGATCATTGAAAACTTATATCGGCGTCAAACAGAGATCATTCGTATTAATGGAAAATCAACAGAAGATTGTAAGATTCTAAACGCAATCAGGCAGAGTTGTGTGCTGTGTGAATTCGGAAAAATTCTTTATCTGTTCTAGCCATCCAAATGAGTTCATATGAGCCAGAATATCATTGGCTATAACAATTAGAATTCTATAGTCAGGTTTGGGGAGACGTCGACCAATACCAGTTCCTCAGCTACAACCTAGACATGTTTTGGACCACTTCCAGTAGGCTCAAGAACACACACAGCTCCCTCAACATTTTTGGAATTTTGTGCTCTATTTAGACGAGAATCTCTGAGACCAGAATCTGTTCAAGCCGGCGAATTCGTATTTGGAGATAGCTAACAAGAGCTGCACCACTTACATGCCCGTACCATACTTTATGTCGCTGGTGGCAGTGTTATAATTTGAACAGGTATTATGGCAGGACAAAGGTATATCACACGGATTTTAGAAACTCATGTGACATTATGGCGAGGAACTGTGGGTGAAGAGGTTAATGACCATCTTTAGATAGAAGGTATTCGCCGTTTGGAGTAGTCTGCGATGTCTCCAGACATGGACCCATTGAACACGTATGGGTTGTGCTCTACAGAGCTTTTTATGCCCGAAGAAATCCTCCTAGAACCAACTTAGGACTTACAATTGCCTCTAGAGGAGAATGGTAGAATCTGCTATAGGAAATGATTCATCGACTTGTAAGAAGTATATTAGGGCTCGAACCTACATAGGCTTGCATCGATGCCCATGATACATTACACTAGATTAAAATTGTCAAAAACATTTTAATTGGGAATACATCTTTTAGCTTCTAAATTTTTTTATATTTTTTTTATTAAAAATTTCTCTTATTAAGAATTTTTATTATGATGTTTTATTATTACTTATTAGTAGCTATATATACTAGCAAAAATTTTGGGGATGCATAACTTTATAAACCACGTGTATAATTTCCTACCTTAATATTTACTAAAGTTCCACAATAACTCCTTGGGAAGTAAAAAGGACATCCCACCTCTTCGTGCGAGACTCCACTAGTAGGTGGCGGCTTAGCGGTTGGCGGTGCACGAGGTGCGTTGTCCCGAACTAGAATTAAGTCCTTGTGGCATGGATCACCGCGTGGCAGACAGGACATGAGCGATATGACGCCGACGATCAGGATAACAGTATGTGAACACGAGGATTTACCAAAAAATCTTATCTTTCGGCAATTTACTTTTGTGTCAAACTAAAAATGGGTTTGTATAAATATAAAATATTGTTATGATCTACTTTTTATTACTTTTATATCAATTAGTCTTTATTTGATTACTCCAATTAATTATTTAATCAATTATCCAATTGTCACAAATCATACAAAAAAATTAAGAAAAAATCTCAGGGTGCCTTTTTATAATACAAAAAAAATATCTAAATTATCTTATGTTATACTTATCTTCTCTCGTGGTTTCAGTATCTCTTAGTTGGTTCTAATCGGGAAAAAATATTAGGAAAAGGAATTAAATAGAAATATAAAATAAGCATACAGAATTGTCTTTTATTATCAATAGTAATACCACTAGTGATTCAATTTTCGCGATAAGTCTGTCGATTTACTTCTAAACGAAACTGAGTTGCTTGAAAACACCACGAGTCCGTAGGACGAGTGGTGTTTTCTTTAAGCAACTCAGTTGAGTTTAGAAATAAATAAAAGACAGACTTATAAGATAAATTAAATCACGAGTGGTATTTTATTAGACTATTTCACGAACAAAGTGATAAGTCAAAAATTCAGTAGAATGAGAGGAAGGAATTTAATAATAATACATTTGATCTAGGTAACCCAAATCTACCCATTTTTTGAATAATTCACAATTAGTCATAATCATGAAATATTTATTATAACTATAAATAATTTGTTATAATTATTTTTTACCTATAACAATAAATAGTTGAAGGCCCAGTCTTTTAGAATGAATGCTAGTCTTTCGTTGTTATTTTCTGCATCTAATTTGTAGTTGCGATCCACACAGAACATCATAAATTGTCTCCATATATAAGATTTAGATTTTTTTGTGTTACTCGGTATATTTTCTTCAATGTTTTGGTTTATAACTTCGTTTGAAGTAGCACCGAAACGACTCATTTTGACGTATACAGCTACAATATTTTTTTTGGCAAACGTCAAACTTTGCTTTGCGATTGATATCCATGGTTACGTCGTTGAAAACACGAAGCTGATAGACCAATCAGAATTGAAAGACAGTTGGTGTTTTCGTGATAACACAAGCTTTCTTTGGTTTGTGATTGGTTAGGTTATGTGAAAATTTTAAGATGAGTGAAATAGTCAAAATCAATACTCTAATAATTGATCAAATTAAAACCTGTGGACACAGCTGTCCGAATGAAATTTTTACCAATTAAATTTATTTTAGTTCAAATAACAATTTATCGGTTTGTTCCCGATGACTTTGATAAAACAAGCTAAACAAACAAATTTAGGTATTCGCAAAATTACTTATACTTCCTATTTAAGTTTTGAAATATTGGAATCTTAATTCATATGCTTTTACTCAAAATTTTAGTTTCCGAACATAAAAATATCTTTCACATAAATTGACTGACCTTTTGCTTCACTCACTCTGATGTCTTCTCTTGACCCAAAACAGCTCTCCCTTGTTCACTATGTTATGGCTACCTATCAAAGCCCTCTCCGTTCTCAAGCTTCAAATCTATTAGCATACCAGCACCAATTCTCCAACGAGCCAGGCCTTTTTTTTAACCAGTACTCGATTCAAACAGACTCCAAAAATTCTCTCCTCTCCTTCTCACAATAATACAGAATCAAAGAGGTATTTCGTTTCAATTTGATCTATCTCTCGTTCCACTATCAAACAACCACTGGTACTTGCTATCTAACTATCCACGAAAACGTTGACTGCTCTTCAGCGATGCCAATAACATAATCTTTTTTTTCTTTTTCCAACTGTCTCAACTTTCAAGCTTCTCTTTCCCCATTCCAAATTTCCTAGCCAATCAGAAACATCTATCTCTCCACCTTCCTCTCTTTTCATGCGAAAACAAACAGTCATTCTTTCAAAAATATTCCTACCATCATAATAATTACTTTCGGGGAATTCTACAACATTTACTCGGAGTTAAACAAAAAGAGATTAAAATTCCAAACTTTCTTTTAAACTCTTTTTCTAGAAACTAATAATTACCTCTACCTGTAGATTCTAACTTTTCCGTAATAAACAATCTTTTTACATTATGATCCTAAATAAATCTTCCTTTCACTTTAATTATTCACAAAAGTCTTTAATTCTTCATCGAAAAGCTCATTAAAGGAGCAACCCACTTACATGTTAGCTAACTTCTAATAAATATTTACAAATCAATATACAGGGTGTACTAAATTTATGTGCCCGCGTTATATAAAAAAATATAATTTTTAATCTATCTTTGATTGATAGATTGATCCACAATAATATATATTTTAGGATTATGTCTAATCATAAAATTGTCAAGTGTCAATTGACACAAGTATGTCCTCTTCTTTTTAATGTTTCTTATATCTTCTATTTTTATATTCTCTGTATTTGAGTTTTGTTATATTGAGTTAATTTTTTGGTTTTCTTAAATCTATTTGATTGTGTATATTATAATCTACGCTAGTTATAAAATCAGATTTTGGTAATATCCATTAATTTTTTCCAACAATTAGGCCCTGGCCTCTCTCTTTTCTTTATCACAATCCATAAGTTTCCACATGTTCAAGAGCTGCACCTTCTCCTAATTTGACGTTAAAATATCCATTAGATTTGATTGACTGGCTACAGATCTCTGTAATAGCATAATATCATATTTTTTTTTATTAATCTTAACATCAATTGAGGCGTGTACAGGAACAACGATTTATATTACACGTTGCCAATATGTAACATAATAGTAAATGTAAATGAACGGAAAATACGGCGATACTGTGTAATTTTCAGGGGTAACGCCGAATTGCATGAAAATTTGGATTTAGGTTCTACTTACCCTCCACTTCAAAGTTGAAATTGTGCTGTTTGTTGCTTTTACTTGGGGGGTGACAGTCACCCCTGCTCGGGGGTGAAAAAACATACGTCCAAGATAGGACCGGAAATGGATAAATTGACTGATTTTAAGCAACTTTTGTTCTATAGAGTTTTTTACGTAAATTAATACTTTTCGAGATATTTGCGATTGAAAATGTTTATTTTTCCACAAAAAAAACTACGTTTTCAGACGGTTTTCCCAAATAACTCAAAAAGTAAATATTTGATCGAAAAAAATATGCTTAGCCAAAGTGTAGCTTATAAAAAAACCGAAAAAATGGTGTATCAGTTATGTCTATTAATCGAGAAAAAACAAAGTTGTAGCTCATGAAAAATACGTTCTTATTTGTCTAATTCCAAATCAAATATTTCAAGGTGAAATTACCGAAAAATTAAGCACTTGTTGGGAAAAACCCATGCAAACTTTTTTAAAGTGTTTATTATAAAAGGCTATATTTTAATGGTTCATAAAAGTCTCTAGCATAATAAGCGAGTTACGCTCAAAATAAAGTTGGCCCTCTTTTTTTTGGTAAAAAAAATCATGAAAATCTCCCCGTGTTTCTCCCCAAATGAAATTAATCGCTACGGGTTTACATACAATTTACTTACTTATCTATGTTTATTATGATCTGTCAGTCTCACCGGTTTAAAGTGCTTATTTTTGAGAGGGTTGTAGTTGAAAAAGCTTTAACGTTTGATGAACGAGTTTATGCAAATTTTGAACAGCCATATCTTAACAAATTTTTGTCTTACGGAAAAACAAAATAAAACTAGCGTATTTATAATAGCAAAACTTACCTTTTTTTACTCTTTAAGATTTTTCTTATCACTAATACTTTTTAAGTTATTTTGAAAAAAGGAAATTTTTAAAAAATTTTTAGAAAATTTTTTTTATTATAAAATCAAATTTTTACCAAAATAAACACTTTAAACCAATTAAACTTACAGATCATATAACCAATACACATACAGTTAAAATAAATGATAAAACGGTAACGATTAATTTTATTTAGGGTGCTAAATAGAGGGAGGTTTTCACGATTTTTTTACCAAAAAAAGGGGCCAACTTTTTTTCAGTGTAACTCGTTTATTTTTGATACTAGAAACTTTTGTAAAAAAACAAATATAAACCTTTTTTTAAATACTTTAAAAACGTTAAAAAGCTTTTCCCGAAAAGTGCTTATTTTTTCGGTGATTTCGCGTTGAATTATTAGATTAGGAATTAGACAAATAAGAACCTATTTTTCATGAGCTACAACTTTGCTTTTACTCCTATAGACTTTACTAATACATCATTTTTTAGTTTTTTATAGGCTACACTTTTGATAAGAATATTTTTATCGATAAAATATTTACTTTTTGAGTTATTTGCGAAAAACTGTCTGAAAACGTAGTTTTTCTGTCGAAAAATCAACATTTTCAATCGCGAATAACTCGAAAAATATTCACTAACGTAAAAAACTTTATAGAACGAAAGTTGCTTATAATCAGTCAGTTTATCCATTTCTGTTCTTATCTTGAACGTATGTTTTTTCACCCCCGAGAAGGGGTAACTGTCACCCCCCAAGTAAAAGCAACCAACGGCACAAATTCAACTTTGAACTGGAGGGTAAGTAGAACCTAAATCCAAATTTTCATGCAATTCGGAGTTGCCCCTCAAAATTACACTCCAAAACGGTCATTTATTGGGCTATAAGGCATTGTTCCGGTGCACGCCTCAATTTATAATCTACAAAAACTCAACTCAAAAATCAATTAAAAGAACATTGTGAAAGCTCAACAACTTAGCACAAATCTTATACAAAGCTGTTTGTGTTACAAAGAAGAAATAGTTAACATTCAGACTCCTTCTTGGGCAGGACACGTCTCCATATTATCAGACAAACGATGGAAAAAACGTATTGTCGACCAGATAGACTGACAACACGAAACCTGCTATCAGTAACCGGATGCAAGACGCACAATATAAAGAAAGGTGGAACGAGCTGAGAGAGACCTATATCTAGCAGTGAACGCGTACAGGTTGACGATGATGAAGGTATCATCAGAGAATCGAGAAACCTCAAACAATTCTTAATATGATTTAAATAGGTTAAAAACCAAAAAAGATAAAAACGAACGAGAATCGCCCCACCACAGAAACACTTGAACTGTATTGTATGTATGTATGTATGTATAGCGTTAACAGGTGTTTTATAGTCCATTCTTTCACGGTTTTTGCTCTAAATTTTAAAGAACCGCATAGCTTACATCTCAAAGAAAAAAAGTGATATTGTGCCGATGTGTGCTTTTGCCCTGGGGGTGACTTTCACCCCCTCTTGGGGGTGAAAAAATATATGTCAAAAATAAGTCCGGAAATGGGTAAACTGACTAATTTTAAGTAACTTTTGTTCTATAGAGCTTTTTCGCTAAGTTAACACTTTTCGAGTTATTTGCGAGTGAATATGTTCATTTTTTAACAAAATAACCACATTTTTAGACGGTTTTTCGCAAATAACTCAAAAAGTAAGTATTTTGTCGAAAAAAAAAACGTTTTAGCAAAAATATAGCTTATAAAAAAGTTAAAAATTGGTGTACACGTTAGGTCTCTGGATTTCGTAGAACCAGAGTTATAGCCAATGAAAAATAGATTCATATTCACCAAATTTCAAATAGAATATTTCGACGTGAAATATCCAAAAAATTAAGCACTTATTGGGAAAAACCCATTTTCACTGTTTTAAAGTATTTAAAAAAAGCTTTATTTACGTTTTTACAAAAAGTTTCTAGCATTAAATTTAAGCAATTTACGCTCAAAATAAAGTTGGTCCATTTTGTTTTTGCAAAAAAAATCGGGAAGACCACCCCCTAATTAGCAACTTAAATGAAATTAATCGTTACCGCTCCAAAAATTATTTTACTTATGTTGTGTTTATATGATCTGTAAGTTTCATCGATTCAAAGGGCTTATTTTTGAAAAAATTTGGTTTCAAAGTAAAATTTTTAAAAATTTAAATTTTGAAAAATATGCTTTTTTTCAAAATAACTTGAAAATTGTTAGAGATACCAAAAATCTCGAAAAACAAAAAAAGTCAGATTTGCTTTTCTGAATATCACGTATTTTTTTGTTTTTCTGTTAGACAAAAATTGATTGAGATTTGATGTTTCTAAATTTGCATACATTCATGATCAGTGACTCGTTCAACCCCTTTTAACTACAGTCCTTTCAATAATAAAGACTTTGAACCGATGAAACTTACAAATCGTATAAACAATATATACACGAGTCAAGAAACTTGTAAAGTCGTAACGATTAAGTTCATTTAAGATACTAATTAGGGGGTAATTTTCTCGATTTTTTTACCAAAACCAAAAGGGACTAACTTTATTTTGAGCGTAACTTGTTTAATTTTGATGCTAGAATTTTTTTTATAAAACAAAAATGAAGCTTTTTTTAAAAACTTTAAATAAGTTGTAATGAGTTTTCCCCGAAATGTGCATCATTTTTGGTTATTTCACGTTAAAATATACCATTTGGAATTCGACGAATATGAACCTATTTTTCAATAGCTATAACTCTGCTTCTACTAGGTGTCGAGACGTGATATATACACCATTTTTTTTTAAATTTTTTACAGGCTATATTTTTGTTAAGAATGTTTTTTCGACAAAATACTTACTATTTGAGTTATTTGCGAAAAACCGTCTAAAAGCGTGATTATTTTGTTGAAAAAATAAACAAATTCACTGCCAAATAACTCGAAAAGTATTGACTTAGTGAAAAAACTATATAGAACAAAAGTTACTTGAAATTAGCCAGTTTATCCATTTCCTGACTTTCTTTGGACGAATATTTTTTCACCCCCAAGAGGGGGTGAAAACCACCCCCAGGGCAAAAGCACATATCGGCACAATATCACTTTTTTTCTTTGACTTGTTAGCTATGTGTTTGCCAAATTTCATGTCAATCCAAGCGGTTCTTTAAAATTTAGAGGTTTTGCAATATTTTACCGTTAAAGAACGGACTATTAGGCCCATTGGTGGATGGATAATAGTGATGTTAATTATAGTTACTTTCGAGTAATCGTTACAAATCGTTACTCTTGTATAAAGTAATCATTTACAGTATTCGTTACTTTGATTACCTTTGTTACTTTTGTATTTGAGTACCGGTAATCATATAGAGTATCGTATTTCTCAGTAGGGAGGTATTTTGTATAGGTATTATGTCACACCCTTAAAACGCTTCATACCGATAACGATATTCGATAACACTCGTATAATACCGGTCCCGTCCGTTACTCGCTGGAATTCGATCGGTATTTTTTATAGAGGGTAATCAAGTGTACTGGTTGTAGATACAATAGTCGTTACTCGCTCTGATACGATTGGTACGAAGTAACGAAGTAATCAAAGTAATCAAAGTAATCAAAGTAGATACAGTAGTCGTTACTCGCTCTGATACGATTGGTATGAAGTAACGAAGTAAGCAGAGTAATCAAAGTAGATACAATAGTCGTTACTCGCTCTGATACGATTGGTACGAAGTAACGAAGTAATCAGAGTAATCAAAGTAATCAAAGTAACGATTTGCCTCTGCGTATAGTAATCGTTACTTTGGTATTCATAAGTAACGAGTACTTTGTAACGAATAGTTATTTTTCAACATCACTAATGGATAATATTCATTGTTTTCTGTTCTTTGCTATCTGCTTCCAATCTCTGATGTCCAACTCACTGACGTCTCGCATTTCTGCATCTCTTCATTTTCTTCTTGGTCTTCCTCTTTTGGCCTCCGGTGCTTTCCAACCAATATTCTTGACTTGTCTGCCTTCCTGCATTCTTTCTAGATGACCGAGCCATTCTAGTCTGCGTTTTCTCACTATTTTTGATTTGTATTGTATTTTATTGTATTGTATTGTATTGTATTGTATTGTATTGTATTGTATTGTATTGTATTGTATTGTATTGTATTGTATTGTATTGTATTGTATTGTATTGTATTGTATTGTATTGTATTGTATTGTATTGTATTGTATTGTATTGTATTGTATTGTATTGGATACATTCCATGTCAAATCACTCAGGCAAAAAATTTTGGATCTCCGATTTGTCTGAAAATTGGTATATAGCTTCTGCGGGACGTAAAAATACGATATTTAAGGTCAAAAAATCTTCTTCTTTTTTCTCAAAATGTTATTTTATGCGATTTTACAGTGATTTGGTGTTTATTTAAACAAATTTGCATTTTCTGTCGTAAAGTATCGATGAAAAACATAATATTTTAATAGAAAGGACTCAAAAATGTCATTATATGGCATTATAACAAGTTATTTTAAATCAAAACAAGTTTTTGATCAAATTTTATAGTGTAAAAAACGTTAAAATACCGTTTTTTTGCATTTTCCTCCATTCCCAAAATACATTATCATCGATTTGGCTGAAAATTTGCCCACAGATAGCCAAAAGATAGGACTTTAAGTGGTGAGAAGGATTTGAATTATATTAAAATACCAAAAAAGTTACATGCAGTAATATCAGACTCAAAAGTATATATTAGTCCAGTCGGGATAGCATTTGACCTTGAATGCCGAGCTGCCGAAAATTTTATTTTTCTGATCTTTAGGGGAGTCAATAGTAGCCTAAATTTAAAATCACGAATGAATTCCTCCGTTACGTTAGCAGCCATCTTGATTTTAAAGGAGAACCTGTTTTGCTCAATATCTCCGCCATTTTTAAATCTTCGACAAAAATGGTAGGAACTGAAATTGTTCCAAATAAATCGCATTTACAATTATTACAATTTCTTTTTAACAATTTTTGTCGTGAGGTCGATATTTTCGAGTTAATTGTACTTACAGTAGACGCCTATATTTTTGACTATAATATTGCATGTAACTTTTTTGGTATTGTAATATAATTCAAATCCTTCTCACCACTTAAAATCCTATGTTTTGTTTATCTGTGGGGCAAATTTTCAGCCAAATCGATCATGATGTATTTTGGGAATGGAGAAAAATGTAAAAAACGGTATTTTAACGTTTTCTACACTATAAAATTTGATCAAAAGCTTGTTTTGAATCAAAGTAACTTGTTATAATGCCATATAGTGACATTTTTGAGTCCCTTCTATTAAAATATTATGTTTTCCATTGATACTTTACGATAGAAAATGCAAATTTGTATAAATAAACACCAAATCACTGTAAAATCGCATAAAATAACATTTTGAGAAAAAAAGAAGAAGAAAATTTTTTGACCTTAAATATCTTATGTTTACGTCCCGCAGAAGCTATATACCAATTTTCAGACAAATCGGAGGCCCAAAATTTTTTTTGCTCCAAAATTGAGTGCTTTGAAGCCCATTGTATTGTATTGTATTGTATTGTATTGTATTGTATTGTATTGTATTGTATTGTATTGTATTGTATTGTATTGTATTGTATTGTATTGTATTGTATTGTATTGTATTGTATCGTAACTTTCCCTAATAAGAGCATGCCACTTCGATTGTCAGACTTTTATTAATTTGTTCGATTGTCCTGGTTTTCTAAAATAATGAGTATAAAACTGTTGAATACAAAACCCTTTTTTGAAATACCCAAAACCACTTCCTTGCTTAAAAATCGGAGGGACAGTGAACCCAACGATTTTGAAACAAACGATTACTGTTAATATTTTATTTTTGTTTCTGCCTAACAATTTGACACAGGTTTAGACAGAATGACGTCAAAGGTTTTAAAGATTTCTAAAAGATATCAAATGGGATTGTAGCCGAAATAAATAATAAATGAACGTTTTGTAAAGTGTAAGTTACTTTCAAGTGGTTACAGTGATAAAAAAGAAATTTTAATGCTTGGTTTTATTCTTTATTGTAAAAAGTGTGAGCTTCTTTATACGAGAATACGAGTATTAAAAAAAGGAATTAGAGAAGTTTTTTACTAAAAGGGATACGGCAATTTAGTAGTTCATCAAATTTCACCATGGCACTTATGATTTTGATTTACATTATCAATAATAAGGTTGTTTGGAAGAATATTGTTATATCTCCCACATAAATTAACCTGATCTTAGCGTTTTCACTAAATTTGGGATTTTATATAATTTTATATAAATTGCATTATATAAAATCAAGATTTAGTGCTTATCAAACAAAGTACATATACCTACATCAAACGAATATTTTTTTATTTTTTTTTAACACAAAATCACATAATATTATCATCATTTATAAGAATGTAGATATTTCATTCATAAATATATAAGATCGATAATGGAACAGGCCAGGAAATCTTTCGAAAAAATAAAAAAAAAACTGGTATGTGTTTCTCGAATAAAATTCGAAATTGTACTACATTTATTAAAATTCTACGTCTAGTCGACTCAGTCGCTATGCAGTTGAGACATAGACCCTTACAACATCAACCGTAATTAAGTTTAAGCCTTTGAAATATAGATAGATCTACCGGAAAATTTTCAAAATTTCATGGACATCGCATACCTCAAACGAAGAAGTGCTGCATATCATGCGAACGGATTCAGAAAGGATCATAGCAAAATTGAGCAGATACACAAAGTAGTGGACAAAATAAATGAAGCATTTGAGCAAAAAAGTTACTGCACGACTGCTTTCTTAGACATGAGGCAAGCCTTTGATAAGGTTTGGCATGATGGACCACTGTTTAAATTAAAAAAATCACTCCCCCACACACTGTACATTATTATGGAATCCTACCTAAAAGAAAGACATTTTACTGCAAGGTACGGACACACAACATCAGAAATCACCTTGATAAAGGCAGGGGTACCACAGAGCAGTGATCTTGGTCCGCTTCTCTATCTTATGTACACAGCTGATCTTTCAGTAAGCAACCAAACAATCACAGCTCCCTTTGCAGACGATAAAGCGATAATGGTTAAACACAAAGACCCAGTCATTGCCGCAAGAATTCTCCAACATCTAGTGAAAATTCAGAACTGGACAAGAAACTGGAGAATCAAAGTCAATGAAGTAAAATCAGTGTAGGTTACATTTACCAAATGCAGAAGTACAGTGCCACCTGTTTCACTAAATGGACAAGATCTGCCTTAATCTGACAGCGTCAAGTATTTAGGGATGCACTTGGAAAAAGTACTGACTTGGAGAAAGCATATTTTTAACAAAAGAAAACAACTTGGTTTAAAACTCAGCGAATACTACTGGCTATTGGGAAAACAGTCAAAACTTAGCTTAAAAAACAAATTATTGGTTTATAAAGTAGCCTTAATACCAATATGGACATACGGTGTACAACTATGGGGTAAAAAATCAAACATATAGATACTGGAACGCTTCCAGTCGAAGGTACTACGGACCATAACAAATGCACCTTGGTTTATACCAAACAGAGAAATCCGAGACGATCTCCAAGTAGCCACAGTTAAGGAGGTAGTAAGTGAATACAGCAGCCGCTATTTAGTAAAATTAGAAAAGCACCCAAACAATCTTGCACTAAACCTGCTAGATAATAGTGAGCAGACTCGGAGACTGAAGTGAGGCATAAACCTTTGGAGCTACCATATAGGCTCTAAGCAGCAGTGAAGTGAAGTGAAGTGCAGTGCAGTGAAGTACTTACCTTTCCAGGGCACATTTCAATAATTTAAGAGACTAGTGGAGTCTTTTTTATTACTGGTACCCCAGGCTGTGGGTGAAAAATAGGCCGATTTCAGGATATAATTCAGGAATTTTTGAAACCTATCAGGTGTTGTAAAGGACGATGCCAGGAATAACTTTTACTAAAATGTTACCAAAAATATTGTGCGCTTTTTTTATTGCGATTTTCATTTGTTAAATTTGCAATTTTTAATGATTTTTAATTTTGCAGCTTAGGATATTGATTTTAGAGAAAAACTTTTCAATAGAAAGTTGTAGCAAATTAAAAAAACCTACAATTTGAGGTACGGTAAGTTTAATTTGGTTAATTGGTTATTGCAAAACAGCCTGCGAAACGTCCAAAATGGCCGTTTATTACAATTGCATTATTTATTGTACAAATATTTTTTTTTTATTTTTTAAAGCTTTAAAATGAAGATCTTTCAATTCCAAACATAAAAAAAATTGTAAAGCCAGATTAACGAATTTGTTGCTTAGATATTATAAATTGTTTATCTCAATAGGTCAAATGTCGAAGGCTATAACTTTTTGAAACAAAATCGTAGAGAGTTGGTGAAACATTACTTCTAAAGAGTCATGTTTTTATATTCTGATGTAAATAAATGCGTAAAACATTTTTAAACCTCTAATTTTTGGGTTTGAAAATAAGGGGGCAAATTTCGTTAAAAACATTTAGAGCTGAAGCGGCCCTGTACATCCTATGAGTTTTTAACTTACAGATTATTGTTGCTGAAGACAAAACGAAGATTCATAAAAAATAAAAATCTTCTACAACCAACTGAAGCCGAGATAATTGTTTTTTTTATGTCGTAGTGCCTTTATTTATTAAAATTAAGAAATTATTTTACAGTCATTGACTAAATAAAGACTTATATTATCTTAAAATAAAAATTATTATAAAATGTAATTACATTTAATTATTAAAATTATTTTTAAAATCGGTGCTTTTGCGAGTGGCCAAATTTTGCAAATCGCCCGGCTCTCTTCAAATCCGCGCCGTCGGAAAAATTTTACGTAACTTGTATTAAATTTTGACAGAAAACAATTTAATAATATTACCATTATAATATACAGTCTATTTACCACTGTATTTGTTTTTCTTGATAAACTTTTATATGTGAAATTTCATTTCTGAAGAAATAATATTACAAAAATGATACATGTATATGAAATATATAACTATATTTTTAATTTTGTTCATTGTTATATAAATATAATAATAATAATGTTACTTCTTACTATAATATACAATATAAAACTTTTTCTTCTTGTAGTGACTATTCTTTTTGGATTTCACATATAAAAGTTTATCAAGGAAAACAAATACAGTGGTAAATAGACTGTATATTATAATGGTAATATTATTAAATTGTTTTCTGTCAAAATTTAATAAAAGTTACGTAAAAATTTTCCGAGCGCGCGGATTTGAAGCGAGCCGGGCGATTTGCAAAATTCGGCCGCTCGCAAAAGCACCGATTTTAAAAATAATTTTTAATAATTAAATGTCATTATATTTTATAATAATTTCTATTTTAAAATAATATAAGTCTTTCTTTAGTCAATGACTGTAAAATAATTTCTTAATTGTTATAAATAAAGGCACTACGATTTAAGAAAAAAAAAACAATTATCTCGGCTTCAGTTGGTTGTAGAAAATTTTAATTTTTTTTATAAATCTTCGCTTCGTCTGCAGCAACAATAATCTGTAAGTTAGAAACTCATAGGATATACAGGGCCGCTTCAGCTCTAAATGTTTTAACGAAATTTGCCCCCTTATTTTCAAACCCAAAAATTATCTCGGCTTCAATTAGTCGTAGAAATTTTTTATTTTTTTATAAATCTTCGTTTCATCTTCAGCAACAATAATCTGTAAGTTAAAACTCATAGGATATACAGGGACGCTTCAGCTCTAAATGTTTTAACGAAATTTTCCCCCTTATTTTCAAACCCAAAAATTAGAGGTTTAAAAATGTTTTGCGAATTTATTTACATCAGAATATGAAAATATAACTCTTTAGAAGGAGATTGGATGTTTCACCAACTCTCTACGATTTTTTTCAAAAAGTTATAGCCTTCGACATTTGACTTCTTGGGATAAACAATTTGTAATATCTAATCAACAAATTCGTTAATCTGGCTTTACAATTTTTTTTATGTTTGGAGTTGAAAGATCTTCATTTTAAAGCTTTAAAAAATAAAAAAAATTATTTGTACAATAAATAATGCAATTGTAAAAAACGGCCATTTTGGAACTTTCGCAGGCTGTTTTGCAATAACAAATTAACGAAATTAAACTTACCATAGCTCAAATTGTAGGTTTTCTAATTTACTACAACTTTCTATTAAAAATTTTTTTTTCTAAAATCAATATCCTAAGCTACGAAATTAAAAAATTTTAAAAATTGCAAATTTAACAAATGAAAATCGCAATAAAAAAAATGCGCACAATATTTTTGGTTACATTTTAGTGGAAGTTATTCCTGGCATCGTCCTTTACAACACCTGATAGGTTTCAAAAATTCCTGAATTATATCACGTTTTTTCACCCACAGCCTGTGGTATGGATAACAAATCCAAATTTATACATACACCCCTTTGAACAAACAACAAACATGCTTATAATTTGTATTTATTGATTGCATGTAGTAAATATCCTATAATATATAAAAAATATAATAGGAAACGAGAACTGTTCAACACAGTGAAAGTTAGAAAAACATCATACCAAGCCACATACTACGATATAATCAGTACCAATACGCTCAACTCATAGTGAAAGGAAAGATGGAGGAAAAGAGAGGACTACGGGGAAAATACTATCGTGACTAAGAAACAGACGATAATGGACAAGGCTAAATTTTGAACAGCTAATAAGAACACCTGAGGACCGAGAAAAATTTGCAATTGTAGTAACCAACCTCCATTGAAGAGAGGGCACTTCGATAGGTTTGTTTGGTGTCATTCAATAGGTTTTTGAAAAATAATAACAACGTGTATTTTAGTTTTTCATTTAGAAGTGTATTTCTCGAGATACTAGACTTTCTATAATTTACCTATGGTATCACGATAAATCGTTTTTACTAGGGATGGCGGTTGTTGACAAAAAAACCGGTTCGGTTATACCGGTTTTTTTATACTTACGGTTTAACCTGGCGGTAATAACCGGCCAAAAAAACCGGTTATTCTAAAAGCCTGTGTTTTTAATCAATAACCAATACTCAGTAGGTTAAAATGTTACATTTATATTGTACTTTAATTTGCCTAATTTTCCTCCCGAAAAATTCGCCAACCATTTCAACTTAAAAATTTTCCCAGTCTCTTTCAAATTAGTCTAAAAGTGGTCGAAAATACGCCAATCTGGCAAAATTGCCAAAACTGATGTTCCGTCTACCGATTATTCGGTAGATCTACCGAAATGACCCTTGGATCTACCATACCGAGTTTAAACAAATATCAAAATGCACTCACATTCTACTTAAAAATAAATTCGATAACCCAAATTATCTTTTATTTTTCTATTATAATCAAAAATATTTCAGTAGTATTTTTAATAGGTTTACTAAGGAAGTAAAACTTCACTTGTAGATACATGGTATATAAATTTATTAAAATTTTTATCTAAAAAGATCCAAATTGGATTGAAGTGGGTACATCTATAGTACAAACAACAAACGTTTTCGGACCAATCAGTCCATCATCAGGTTGAAACCTAAAAAAAGCAAACCACTGTATAAAAAGGCCAAATTGAAATTTTGACTGTCAGAAAGTTATTAAAAGTTAAAACATGTGGCTACTTACTTACCAAGAATTATGTATTGTTTAAATTCTTAATCGTATTTCATTATTCATAATCATAAAATACAAGAGTCTTAAGTAAAAAATTATACTCGATGATGGTTGGACTCAGGCGTAACCTGGGGGGTTGTAACCCCCTATAGTTTGAGCTCTATACACTTAACACCATTATTATTCCATACCCCCAGAGACCATCCAGTTGTAACCCCCCCCTTAGGATCATTCTGGTTACACCTCTGGTTGGACTATCTATTTCAACCAGATCATTTACAGTTTTGTATAACTATTATGCTATAAATACCTATTTCCAAACTATAATAAAACTTAATTGTTTCATGACATGGCCTTTGGTCTTGTTCTTTATTTATTAAAATTTGAATTATGGTTGTTTGCAATAAATACTTAGCATATTATTTATAATATCTGATTGGCGTCGAAAATAGATAGAAATTTCTTCATTTTTTCTCTGAATGAATTACTTTTATAGAGGTAAACTTTCCGGTTTTTCACCAGTTATTACTTAAAAAAACCGGTTATAACCGGGACAAAAAAACATCCGGTAAAACCGGTTATTGGTAAGTAAGAAAACCGGTTTTAGGTTATAACCGGTAGGTGTTTCCCATCCTTAGTTTTTACCGATTATAGCGCCATCTATCCAGAATTCGAAAAAATGTCCGAATAAAAGTTGCTTATTTTTAAGTAAGGAATCCAAATCTGCAATACAAAATGGGGGTTTCTATTTAAGATTTTAAAGTTACCTCCCATTCCACCTCCAAAGGGTGGAGTAAAGGGGTCATGTTTAGTGTCATTTGATAGATTTTTGAAAAATATTAAACACGTATTTTTCAGATTTTCGATCCGATGTTCATTTCGCGAAATATTTGACCGTTCCACTACTTTTGGGACACACTGTATAATAAGATCTATCCTTTGTTCCATACAGATCTTATTTCTACGTTTGTTACAATTTTTTGACCTCTTCATACTCCAAAACGCTTTTGAAAATGTTTGTTAAATTTTATTAATTGCGTTAAAATACGCCGCCACTGTTAGATTGTAATATTTAAAGGATCAATATATTTTCAAAAGTAATGTAATGCAATTACCTACCATTGCTTAATGAGAAATAACGGAAAGGGAGGACCTTTATCCCTCCCCTCCTCCAGATATGTTATTTTTCGAATAATTTTAATGAAAAAGTTTCCAGCGAGATGCTTAAAATTTTATTATTGGAAAGAGACCAAAAATTAATTTGATTATAAATCTTGCAAGAATCGAGATACAGTTCGTTGCTATTGATATAAGCTTCAATAAACTTTTCTTCTTTTCTTTGACAACATTGTTATATTAATGATTTTAAAGGGTTCGTAGTCCCTAAGGAAGTTCGGAAGCTTCTAGTCCTAAAATTCTTTAAAACTCGCGATAATGTCTTCAAGATACTTTTCATATCAAAGTCATTTCTGAGAAAATGTTTATTTTTATAAGTATAAAAAACTGTTATTTTTTACTTTTTCTCAACATACAAACTTAAAAAGTTTTATAGCACAAACTATTTTGTACTGCTGTGTATATAGATATCTTGAAGGCATTTGACAAAATGTGGCATCCTAACTTCCTAATAAAAGTTAAGCTATCCATTTGACGAAATTCTAATGGTTTTGAAAGTGGTAAAGGGAGTTTAAAATAATTTTTTTAAACATTGATCTGTCAAGTGTCAAAAGTTCATAAGGAAAAGTACTTGTCAGACATTCGTGGCCCAAGATGGTTGTTAAGATGTCGTTTAGGGTTTCACCATGTTCCCAGAGGTATCTTCGAACAACGGCGTTAAGCCTTGTTAATTTCAACACACTAAAATATAGATTGAATTATAATTACAACCATTGTTTGGTTCTGGGACTACATAGTTAGCAAGTATTTGAGTAAGTAATCATAACCAATTATTTAACATTCAAAATTTCAACCATCTTTTCAATTTTAATAGTGGGATATTACTTATTCTATTTTAAGTTCACTGACGATGGACTGATAGGTCTTCAAACGTTCGTTCTGAATACATTTTATACAATCCATTGGGATTTTTTAGGATTTTTTTATATTATACCTATTACATAGAAGTTGTTTTACTTCGGTGTTAGAGTTTTTTAAACTTTTTATTGTCGGAAAAAAACAATAATATTCCCACAAAGGACCCCACAGAATTCTTATGGGAAATGGTTCTCTGGCGAATGCTCTGAAACTTTGGGTTCTGGTAGTCCTTGATGTGTAGAACAAAAGACTCAATGGGCGCGTAGCTCCAAAAAATCATGGTTTTAAGATATAAGCCTCTGAAGTTATAGGTACAGTGAGGACGTTTGAGTTGGAATAAATTCATTTTCTCGAGAATGGGCGACTCTGGAGATAAATTACGAATCAGGTCGATTTTTATTTATAAATTATAATTTTTTGGCATATATATCATACTAGTGACGTCATTCATCTGGGCGTGATGAAGCAATCGATGATTTTTTAAATAAGAATAGGGGTCGTACGGTAGCTCATTTGAAAGGTTATTCAATTCCTTATTCACTAATATAAACATTAACATAATTATTTATACAGGGTGCCCAAAAAAAATTTTGAATTAAATTAATTGAGACAAAAAGAAGAATGTATATAATTTATTTAATTCGAAATACATTTTACTATTGTCCAAAAACAGGAAAAAATGTTTATTTGATAAACAAATATTGTTTTTCGCTTAAATTAAATACTAAATTTGCCACCCACCTGCCTCTTAGCAGTTTGAACATTTAATTTAAGCGAAAAGCAATGTTTATTTTTCAAATTAACATTTTTTTCTGTTTTCTGACAGCAGTAAAGTGTATTTTGAATTAAATAAATTATATACATTCTTCTTTTTGTCTCAATTAATTTATTTAAAAAAAATTTTGGGCACCCTGTATAAATAATTATGTTAATGTTTATATTATTGAATAGAGAATTGAATAACCTTTTAAATGAGCTATCACACGACCCCTATTTTTATTTAAAGAAATCATCGATTGCGTCATCACGCCCAGATAGATGACGTCAGTAGTATGATATATATGCCAAAAAATTATAATTTAAAAACAAAAATCAACCTTATTCGTAATTTCTTTCCAGAGTCGCCTATTTTCGAGAAAATGAATTTATTCCAACTCAAACGTCCTCACTGTACCTATAACTTCAGAGGCCTATATCTTAAAACCATTTTTTGGAGCTACGCGCCCATTGAGTCTTTTGTTCTACACATCAATGACTACCAGAACCAGAAGATTCAGAGCATTTGACAGAGAGCCATTTCGCATAAGGTTTCTGCGGGGTCCTTTCAGACAAAAATGTATTGGCTAGTTGGAAGAAACTCTACTCTGTCGATCCATTGCTTTATGAGTTACTACTATACAAACAAATATTGAGACTTTTATGGACTTATGGATGCCCACCATGGGGGTGTGCCAGATCAAGCAATATAATAGTACAGTTATATTCAAAAAAAAAGGGTACAAGTATTAGAAAGGGAAGTTAACGTCATCCTATTTGTGTACAACCGGCTGGGATTTTTGGAGGTTATCAAATGTCATAAGTGATCAAAAATGCAACTCATAGACGTCAAAGACGTTTAATTTGATAGAAGGTTTAACGTTACGTACAATAAAAAATTAATATGCCTCGTCATTTAAGTGAGATTGAAAAGGCTCAAATAATTACGAAAATGGAAGAAGGATGGTCAATTCGTGCGCTAGCAAATTTCTATAATAGAATTTTGAAAACAATCTTCAGAATTAAGCAACGATGGGTCCAACAAAAATCATTAAAAAGAAAAGTTGGTTCAGGGCGTTCCAAAGTATCCACTCCTCAACAAGATGCTGTTTTAGTTCAATTCTTAAGAGATAATCCATTTGCGACGTCGAAGGATTCAAGGATTCATACGGGATTTCCTGGTGCCCAACCTACTGTAAGCAGAAGGATCAATGAATCTGAATTAAAAAACCGACCAGCTGCTAAAAAACCATTAGTAACTGTTGAACATCGGCAAGCAAGAGTAATATTTGCACTAAACTATATTTACCGCAACCCACAATTTTGGAACGTCATTTTTACTGATGAAAAGATTTTCAGTCGACCTATAACGGTCAAATCCGTGTTTATCGTCCAGCCAATACTAGGTTTGAAGAACGATATATTCACTCTCAAATCTGGACGTTTTTCTGTAAATGTATGGGGTTGGATTAGTATACATGGACCTGGTGTTTGTTGGCGATTAGAGGGAAGATTTACTGCCGACAATTACATTAACGTTTTGGAACACGTAATGCTCCCTTCTATTGAGCAATTGTATCCCAATAATACTTTTATATATCAACAAGATAATTGTTCAGTCCACACTGCCCATGCCGTAAGGAATTGGTTTCAAACGCAAAACCTGGAAGTATTGCCATGGCCTGCGCACAGTCCAGATATAAATCCAATTGAAAACATTTGGGGCATAATTGTTAAAAAAATATATAAAAGAAATTTTATGCCACAAAATTCAGATCAATTGTGGGATACAATCTTAGAGTGCTGGGAAGATCTTGATCCAAATATGATATCTAATATAATTCAAAGTATGCCAAATAGACTAAATAAAGTTATAGAAGCAGACGGTTCTATCACCAAATACTAAATTCTATTTGTAACAGTCATTAAAATTATTCTTTATATAATTGTTGAATAAATGGTTTCGTCTAATTAATGCTCAACGCCAATGATTTATATTTTTAATAACCTGTGACATTTGATAACCTCCAAAAATCCCAGCCGGTTTTACACAAATAGGATGACGTTAACTTCTCTTTCTAATATTTGTACCCTTTTTTTTTGAATATAACTGTACCTAATCCAAATATTTCAGAACAAAATACTGAGAAACATTGCAGATAAGGATCTACGAATAGAAACTTCGTTGAAACGAGATGAATGTCGAAGAAGCAAATCGGTAAATTGTTATGGAAGCTGCCTAGGAAGCAGTCGAAGAAGAGCGACCCCTGAAAAGGGAACAGCAGAGGAAGAAGAAGTATACAATAAGCACAACATACCTACGAGGTAAATAAAGTTTTTCAATGGTAATAAAAAAAAGAATGTGTGTGTACTTTGTACGCACGTAAGAAGTTATACATCTATTATACGATTTCAACGAAATAAATATATTTTCAACAGGTTATTTGTATTTAAAGATTAAACTAATTTTTACTTACTACTTTCCAAAATTTTTTACTGAAACAATACTAAAAATAAAAAAAAGTTAGATCATCATCATTCTCTTTGCCTTATCCCTATGCGGGGTCGGCTTCCCTAATTGCATTTCTCCACACATCTCTATCTTGGGTCATAGCAATGTTAATCCCCTTTACCAACATGTCCTGCCTTACCATCTCCCCCAGGTCTTGTTTGGTCTTCCTCTCCTACTCCTACCAGGAATCTGCACTTTAGCTATTCCTCGTATTGGGTGATTAACTTCTCGACGTTGAACATGACCAAACCATCTTAACCTATGCTCTCTCATTTTGGCATCAATTGGTGCCACACCTAGACTTCCCCTAATATACTCATTTCTAATTTTATCCTTCTTTGTCACTCCACTCATCCATCTAAGCATTCTCATTTCCGCCACATGCATTCGTTGTTCCTCTTTCTTTTTCACTGCCCAACATTCAGTTCCGTGCATCATAGCCGGTCTTATGGCTGTTTTATAGAATTTTCCCTTCAGCTTCATTGGAATTTTTCTGTTACACAACACACCACTCGCTTCTTTCCACTTCATCCATCCAGCCCTAATTCTACTGCATGCATCTCTATCTATTTCTCTATTTCTCTGTAATACCGATCCTAGGTACTTAAAACTATTGCTTTTCACGATCATTTCACCATCCAAAGATACCATTTTATTTGTAGTAACTCCATCTTTAAATGAACATTCCAAATAATCTGTTTTTGTCCTACTAAGTTTTAAACCTTTTTCCTCCAGAGCTGGAAGAAAAAAGGTTTAAAAAAGTTAGATAACACACGGAATTGAACCAGGGACCTCTCGATCTCCGGCCGAACGCGCTACCACTGAGCCAAACTCCCTTTGCTTTGACAGCTTACAAGATTTCTCATACATACTGACAAATTCAATAGACCAAGTAATTGAGGTATAAAAATACTTTAAAATTTAAAGTAAATATACTTACTATTATTATAAAATATTTTATTCCCGAGGAAGACAAATCCAAAGACACAAACATTATAATAAATAATACATTTACTAAAAACACTAATATATTCTTTTCATACCTTTTCTTGCACTGATACATACATAATTTGAAAAATTAGCAACGAACTACATACTGTCTGTCTGTTTATGCGCTAGGCAAGTATAAAATTTCACCCTCGATCGTAAAGAAGTATAACTTCAAAAATGTTTATGATCTAAGGATCGTGACAATGTTTCCTAACGCAATGGAGTCTAAAAAACACAGTAAAAATGCCAAAAGATTGCTTTCAATTAAAGGCAGGGTATCATCCAACTATATTAAAAACGATTATTTATCTTCCTGTTCGTGATTCATTCACACATACCAACTCCTACTACCAACATCAAGCAGTTCACCGTTCCACTACAACACTTTTGAAAAATAGTTGTTTTAATTCTGCGCAACATTTAATTTGAATATCGTTGCCTTAAGACCGGCAAACCCACGCTTTCTATATCATTTGTGTATGCATGCTGGTCTGGTGCTGGCCCATCGCGGAGGCAGGTTCGTAATACGCCAACAATGCTGATGGCACATTTGTGATAATATGTCTGATATTTTACTGAATCTATTTCAGTATGAGGCATGCTGCTAATAAATATTAAAATTGAACAAAATATGAAAATTTTTATCTAAAAGATATCTATAAAACAACATGGCAACTCTGCCAGTCTAATGGATCACGTTTTAGTTAGATACCCCAATATCATTGTTTTTGTTCTACGACGTATTTCCTCGTTTGGGATTCGGTCCCTCAGGGAGACACCCAACATCTGGCGCTCCATAGCCCTATGAGGTATGCGAATATTGTTCACTACCTTTTTTGTGAGTGTTCTCAAAGAGAAATAGAAAATAGTTAATAGTGAAAAGAAAGGAGAGCACAGTTATCGCCCCACGTTACTCTGAAATTAATAAATATTTAATTTTTGATAAATTCGGTCGGATTATTTCGATGGAGCGTATCCACTAGAGTATCCAGGGTACACCACCAGTGTTGGCGGTAGAAATTTTAGTAAGTTGGTTTATTGATGCAATGATATAAATTCCAACACACCGTCGTTAGACCACTCCATAGTAAAATTACGTACGTACACTTCGCGTCATAAAAAACTGATACAACTCTTATAACCGAAAATCGTGTTTTTCAAGTTGTGTTGGGTGGTCTTGTCACAATGTCATTCTAATTTCTAGGGCAACGTTACCAGTTCAACGAAAATATTATATCAAACCAGCTAAAAGCAACTATTTTCAATGGGAAATAAGCCACAATTTTACCAAAAAAAAAATGGTTTTATTAACGTTTCGAAGCCTAAAGAATTTTGAGCTTCGAAACGTTAATAAAATCATTTTTTGGTAAAATTGTGGCTTATTTCTCATTGAAAATAGTTGATTATAAATATGCCACAAGGAAAGAGCTTCAGAACAACAGCTAAAAGCAGGGCTGTGCAAGAGACCGCAAGTTTTTAGTAGGTATACTTTACTAAAAACTAAAACAACATTAGTCAGTCACATTTATTTATACATGCATCCTAAAAAATTCTCCTGTTAATTTTGTAATTTTCCATCATTTCAACTAAGTACCCTTACACTAATTCGTGATTTATTATAATTTATGACAGATATGACATGAATAATTACAGATAATAAATCTGAACATGATAAATAAAACACACAGGAAAAATTAAAATTTGAAATTAATACAAAATGAACAACTTTTACAGTGAACAAGTGTGGAATTTAAATATAAATATGTAATTACTAGTCGAAGCAAAAAAGCACTGAACCACCGAAAAAAGGACAAGACGGATCTTAATAATTCTTTTTGCATTCGATTCGTGAATGCGCCAGGAAACTTTGTGACCCGGAGCCATGATATAATATTGAAAAACTGCATACAAAAAATGCATTCTTAAAGTGCAGCTCAAACAGACAATAAAAAAATTCAGAACTCGTCAAATATCGGCGGAAAGAGTTCAAATTTGTTACTCGGAAGTTTTTGGGGTCGCTGAAAACGAATATGACGTCAAAGTGATCTCCAGTGTACCTGGTGCCTAGTGTATCTACTGTGTACGTCGTCTTGTGGAGTTTTCGGCAAATTCGGCAAGGTAAATCAGTTGATGAAAAAAGACAGGAATAAAGAAACAATCGCTCATATGGTAATCCTTGATCTTGGGAAGAGAGAGGGAAGAGAGTTTCTCGAGGGATTATATTATGGTGGGCTTTCAGTAAGAAAGGAGTCCCTAATGAATATGTAAAGATTGTTAGAGACAAGTATTTATAAAGGAGTAACAACTAGTGTTTGGTCAGATGTGGGAGAGACTGATAAATTTCATGTGAAAGTATGATTCCACCATGAGTCGGTGCTTGATAGAGATACAGGGCAAGCGAATGATGATAATTGGATCAATAAAAAAATAAAAGAATATAGAACAAAATAGGAATCAAAGCTAAATTGTAAACCCAAAGGAAATATTGTAGAAGTCTCCGTAATAAATGACAAGATGGAGTCAAATTTGATGTCAAAACAGCCAAAACTTGTTGGCTTAATGAGCTGAATTGTGTTGTAAAAACCCATGTCAACAGACAGTATTGTTATCTCCCAAGTCCAACTCTGCTTTATATGTAGGTAAAGTGATTTATAGCTGCTATCGTGAAGATGAGAATCTTGTTATAATTATATATTTGATTGTGTTAAATTTATCACAATTTCTTATTTTACATTAAAATCAACTGAGAATCATACGCAATAGTGGTACCCTTTTGTATATAGACAAATGTTAGTATTACGAGATGATAAAGTTCAAAGTTATGTAAATATGTATATGTAAATGCAAAGTGTGTTAAATGATTGGAAATTTAAAAAATCTCACCATTTAAGGAATACTCTGTATTATTTTGATTGATAACAAGATATTTTTATTTATTCCGAAATTTTAGCCGAAAATGTATATGTACTAATGACTATGAAATACAGATAAATACAATATAAAAAATACTACTACTTTTGTTTTCACCGAATTTTGAAAAAAATGTGAAAACTTTGAATTATGCACGTTCGTCTAAGAGTCCGTCTGTCTGTCCGTCGAGGATGGTACTAAAGGTGAGAAATTTGACCTAGACTGTCTGTCCGTCTGTCCGTCCGACCGCGAATATAACTCCTCCGTCATTATACCAGGTAGAATGACAAATGAGGTGTCAAATGAAAGCTTATAATCCAAGGATGGTACTAAAGGTAAGAAATTTGACCTAGACTGTCTGTCCGTCTATCCGCCCGAGCGCGAATATAGCTCCTTTGTCACTATACCAGATAGAATGACAAATGAGATGTCGAATGAAAGCTTATAATCCAAGGATGGTACTAAAGGTGAGAAATTTGACCTAGGACTTCCGGTTTGAAAAAAGCAACCAGAAGTACTGTTTTAAAGTCCGGAAAGTACCGGAATAGTACAAGTGATATATTATTCGACGTGCCGGATTACTTTAGGTGAAAACCTAGGACTTACGAAGTCCAATTACTTGTTTATATTGTAAAAGTACCGTTAAAACCACTTTTCCGTACTTTATGGATTTCTTCTTCTTCTCATTGTGCCGTCTGCTAACGAAAGTTAGCGATCACTTCTTTAAACCTTTCCCTATTTTTTTTGCAATGTGAAATATCTGTTTATCAATGCGGTTAGTCCAATCTCTGATATTCCTCAGCCAAGATTTCTTCTTTTTTCTAAGCCATTTCTTCCCTCTACTCTTCGTTGAATGATGACGTGTAGCAGAGAACATTTATCGTTTCGAAGTATGTGGCCCAGATATGCCAAAAATATTGCTTGGATTTAGAATAAGCATTTCATAAAGTTCAATTCATCAAATTGCTGAAATATCCAAAAAATCATTACAAAAATATTGGTGTTATTAAGATTTGTACTAAAATCAAACTATCATCGTAAATGAGTCGAAATGGAGGTTATCTGGCCTCGTTATTGGAGACATCAGCCACGTACCTACTACACTATGTGTGTCTTTGCTGTATTGTTAACTTCCCCTGTTTTTTCTTCATCTTTGTAATTAATTCTGCTTGTTCATTGGCATATTAATAACTCCATGGAAGGTTGTCACGTTATTATACTTCTGCCGGTTAGTTATTTATCTCTTACTATTTTGACCATACGGGTCACCTACATTATGCTTATATGATTATTCCATTCTTTTTTCTATTTAGTGTCCACTTGTTTATACATTATATGTTACATTTTATTCTAATGTCTTTATTTCTCTACCGATCTCTCATCGTATTTCCTGCAATTCATCTTAGTACTCTCATCTCTGCCGTTTCCAGTAGTCTTTGTGTTGTGGCTGTATCGGGTCTTGTTTCTGATGCATATGTTACTATTGGTCGTATACTGGCTTTATAAATTCTTGACTTCATCTCAGTGTTAATATGACGGTTTAGCCATATGATAGTTCGGAGGATGTTTGAATGGAAGCTGACTGGCTGCTACCCATATGTCAACACGGGCGTTAGTATTGCCTTATCGAGCAGCAATTTGTAATCCAAGGATAACCTTGATGAACGACCCATTAACCAATACATATTTCTGAATTAGAGACCTAATTGCTTTCTCTTGGTCCAAATATGTTTCCTCCATGTTAAACTTCTGTCCAATTGAATACCTATCAAGATATTTTGCCTCGTCGGCTAAATAGCCCGATCAAAGAACAATCTGACTCCAAAAAAAAAAAAATAAAGGAAGAATGAAAATTTGGGAATAGGTAGTTGAAATTGTTTATTATTATATAAGAAAAAGTTTACAATTCTACATCCCCTCCATTTTACAAAAATTGAGGGGAATACCCCCCTCTCGAAGATGAAAAAAATACATTCAAAATAAGACCGGAACTAATGACTAATTCTAAACAACTTTTCTTCTATAGAGTTTTTTCACTAAGTCAATACTTTTCGAGTTATTTGCGAGTGAATATGTTCATGTTTAATAAAATAAAACATGTTTTTGGACGCTTTTCGGAGATAACTCAAACGCCCGATTTCACCAACGATACCTAAACAATTGCCTTATTAAGTAATTCTTATCGATAGGAACTTCCTAAGTCAGTACTTAAGAACAATAGCGTTTCACAACTAAAAGAACTGTTTATCTAGGAAATTCTTTCCTAGGTATTAATTCGGGTACGTTTGAACTATTTTTGATAAATAAAAAGAAGAATAAGATGACATTACCTTACTTTTTTGATTATTTGTCAAAATTGTTTGTTTGCTAAGTTGGTTTTATTCAGTTTTGTACCTAATGTTATAGTTATTTTATTTTATAGTTATTTGTGAATTCAGTTTGTTAAGTTTTGTATGTTATTTGTATATGTACAGTGAAATGGAGGAAAAGAAAAGAGTTGTAAATTTCACATATATGACGAAAAATTAAAGTTAGGTGAATTGTCATTAATGAAATAATTTTAAAATAAATACCATGTTTATTTCACAAAGTGCTTCTTTTATTATTAATTTTTAATGATAGACTTTTAGTAATATCATGAATGGGTTTTTGAACTGGGGTAGTAGGTAGACTACATAATTTTGACAATAGACCTGTAAAAAACTCCAAACGATTTTCTATATTTTCCAACACATATTATATTATTAATATAAAAGATAACACAAAATTACGACTAATATACCTAATATTACAGAATAACAGAAAAATTAAGGTAAGAAACAAATTATTGACAAACGTCACAAGTACATTAGTCAAAATTGTAAAAATATAACCTGACTGTCAACGATAAGTAATACCTAAAGTTTAGGGAGATCGAAAACCGTATCCTAACGTAAGGTAATGCTTAAGCGATTTAGGCAATTCTTATGGTATGGTGAAATCCGTTTTAGAGTTAGGAAGTACCTAAATCCACTTAGGTAATTCTTAAATATTTAGGTATCGTTGGTGAAATCGGGCAAAAAAGTAAGTATTTTAGCGAAAAATATTCTTAGCAAAAATATAGCCCATTAAAAATTAAAAAGAATGGTGTATACTTGAGGTTTGTAGACCCAGTAGAAGCAGAGTTGCAGCTAATGAAAAGTAGGTTCTTCTTCGTCAAATTCCAAATCGAATAATTCAATGTGAAATAACCCAAGAGCGGAGCATTTTAAGGGAAAATTAATTTTAACTTTTTTAAAGTATGTATTTACAAAAGGTTTATTTTTGTTTTTAAAGAAAACTTGTAATATTAAAAGTAAGTGAATTACGCTCCAAATATTGTTCGTCCCTTTTATTTTTTTGGTAAAAAATCGCGAAAAATCACCCCCTAATTAACATCACATATACGTTTTAACATTACCACTTCACAAGTTACTTTGTCTATGTATTATTTTAATGATCTGTAAGTTTTATTGGTTCAAAGTGCTTCGTTTTGAAAAAGCTGTACATAGTTAAAATGGCTTGAACGAGTAACTAATCACGAGTTTAGGCAAATTTTGAACAGCCATAGCATAACCAGTTTTTGTCTAACAAAAAAATAAAAAATCAAGAATATTCAGAAAAGCAAAACGTACATTTTATTACTCTTTGAGATTTTTGGTATTCCTAATTGTTTTTAAGTTAATTCCATAAACAATTACGATTTTTTTCAAAATAAAAAAAAATGTTTTATTTTAAACCCATTTTTTCAAAACTGTGCACTTTGAACCAATGAAACTGATAAATAATATAAATAATACATAAGTTAAGTAACTTGTAAAGTGGTCACGATTAATTTTATTTGAGAAGCTAATTAAGGGGTGATTTTCGCCATTTTTTTACCCAAAAATAAAAGGGACCAACAATATTTTGAGCGTAACTCACTTACTTTTAATGTTAGAAGCTTTTTTAAAAAACAAAAATAAACCTTTTTTTCAACACTTTAAAAAAGTTGGAATGAATTTTCCCCGAAAAGTGCTCCGTTTTTTTGTTATTTCACATTGAATTATTCCATTTGGAATTTGACGAAAAAGAACCTAAATTTCATTAGGTGCAACTCTGCTTTTACTGGGTCTGCAGACCTCATGCATACACCATTTTTTTGAATTTTTTATAAGCTCTATTTTTACTAAGAATATTTTTTCGCTAAAATACTTACTTTTTGAGTTATCTCCGAAAAACCGTGCAAAAATATTTTTTTTTTGTTAGAAATGAACACATTCTCTCGCAAATAACTCAAAAAGTATTAACTTAGTAAAAAAACTCTATAGAACAAAAGTTACTTAGAATTAGTCATTTTATCCAATTCCGGACTTATTTTGAAAGTATATTTTTTCACCCCCGAGAAAAAATTTTTCACCCCGTATTTTCCAATTTTTGTAAAATGGAGGGGATGTAGAATTGTAAACTTTTTCTTATATAATAATAGACAATTTCAACTACCTATGGCCAAATTTTCATCCTTCCTTTATTTTTTTGCAGGTTTTCGTAAAATTTTGCGTTCCATGATCGGGTTAAAAGATAATTGATCAGTATTTAAAATTACAGGGCGCAAGTTCATCTTCGTGTTGTATATGTAACATGAATAGAATTTCCTTCGTTGAATTTCATTTTACATTACAAAAACCAATCTGGTATTCTGTTTAGAAACTCTTGAAGAAGATGTGAGGCATACATAGGCTCAACATGTGAAGCTGGGATTGCAGTATCGTCGGAAAATGTTTGTAGCATCATTTTTTCTGTAGGTGGTGTCTCCTCTAGTTGTTCCTTAATAGTTGTAGGTATATCTCCGGTAAACAAGAGATACAAGGTAGGTCTCAGCATGCTACCCAGCTTGGTACTCCATCTTTGATAGAAGAGATTTTGGAAGTTACATCTTGATATTTAATGAAGTAACACCTACCCGAGATATATGATCTTGTATTGGAGGCCTTCATGCCACATCTTGTCAAATGCCTTCTTCTTCTTCAGGTGCCATCTCCGCTACGGAGGTTGGCAATCATCATAGCTATTTTAATTTTTGAGGCAGTAGCTCTAAATAGTTGTTTTGAGCTGCATCCAAACCACTCTGTCAGGTTCCTCAACCATGAAATTCGTCTTCTTCCGATGCTTCTTCTGCCATCTATCTTTCCCTGCATTATGAGTCGTAGGATGCCATACTTCTCGCCCCGCATCACATGTCCGAGATACTGTAGCTTCTTTTCTTTAACTGTAAGTTCAACTTCTTTTTCTTTACCTATTCTTCTCAGTACTTCATTGTTTGTAACTCTATCTACCCAGGAAACCCTCATAATTTTTCTATAGGTCCACATTTCAAAGGCGTTAAGTCGTCTCATTGTCTCTACTTTTAACGTCCATGATTTCACTCCATAGTATAGAACACTGTAGACGTAACATTTTGTTAGGCGTACTTTAAGAGCTAATGTTAAATCTTTGCTACATAGGACCTTTTTCATTTTTATAAAATTGGAACGTGCTTTTTCGATTCTGACTTTTATTTCTGCAGTGTAGTCATTATTTTCTGTTATAAGTGTTCCTAGGTAAGTGTACTATTTTACTCTTTCGATCTGCTGGCCCTCTACTATCAAGATTTCGTTAGTATTATGGTTGTTTTTACTAATTTTCATAAACTTCGTCTTTTTGATATTGAGAGAGAGTCCGTACTCCCTACTACACCTTACTATTTTACTCATGAGTCTTTGCAGGTCTTGTAAACTATCGGCTATTATTACTGTATCATCTGCATATCTGATGTTGTTAACTAAGGCTCCATTTACTCTTATGCCGACTGTTTCATCTTCCAGAGTTTCTCGCATTACCTCTTCAGAATAAGCGTTTAATAATAGAGGTGATAGTATGCAGCCTTGCCTGACTCCTCTCTTTATTTCCATTTCTTCAGATGTTTCTTTTTCAATTCTTACTATTGCTCGCTGATTGTAATAGAGGTGTGTTATTAGTCTTAAATCTCTTTCATCTAGGTTTTTATTTTTTAGGATTTCCATGAGTCGATCATGTTTAACTTTATCAAACGCCTTATTGTAGTCTATAAAACAGACGTATAGAGGATGGTTAACATCCAAACATCTCTGTGCCAGCACGTTGAAGGAGAATAATGCCTCTCTGGTACCCATACCATTGCGGAACCCATATTCAGTGTCACTAATATCCAGCTCCAGTTTAGAGTGTATTCTGGCGTGGATAATTTTCAATAGAATTTTCAAGGTATGTGACATTAACCTTATGGTTCGGTGGTCACTGCATTTTTTTGCATTCACCTTCTTTGGCAAACACACAAAGGCTGATGTCAACATTTCTCTAGGGATGATTCCCGTAGTATAGATAGCGTTGAACACTTCTACTATTATGTCCAGGTTTTTCTCGTTGACCAACTTTATCAGCTCGCTAGGCAATTCATCTGGACCAGCAGATTTATTGGTTTTCATAGAGTTTATTGTCTGACTAACCTCTGATTTGGTTATCTCTGGGCCTACATCTCCCGTTTGGCTATCTACGGATGTACTAGCTTCAAATGCCTGCGAAAACGTATAAACTAATAATACTACAAAATAAAAAAAAATACAAGCGATGTACTACTCGATCTACTTTTAAAGCTATTACTCGTATCTACTTCTATACTAACGATTAACGTTTCCTTTTATAAATTTATGAGCCAACCTTTTATCTGAACTACCCTAAGAAAATCTTAAAAATTATTTGTTCGTCAACGGGGACCCTCCTGCATGTAGAATACACTGAAGGACACATTTCCTTTGGAGAAAGAAAAAGGGGCGTCGGGAGATGAAGAAGAAGTTTTCTCATCTCAATATTTTAAAGGAATTTCGGAATGCAATCTTTTCATTAAAGCTCAAGGGTTTAAAGCCCTTAAAGAAATTAGTGCGTGCACAAGAAATAACGTCACGTCTTGGATGAGAAAAAATACAGTGGCGTCAACGGATTACATAGAATGTTGGGGTTATGTTGACTTTCTATTCACGGAGGAATTTATCTAAAAATTTTCTCTAACAATAAAACACTGAAAACGTTTATTTTCTATACTTCCACAAAATTTATTTCAACTATGTGACTACAGCTGTTTGGGCAGAGTGCCTTTCTCAAGTGATTTAGATTACTATGGGCTTGCCTTATTAAAGTTTTAACTGAAGAGGTTGAGGAGTGGGCAACTTAAGCAAATATATTGAGAACAATAAGAGTTGAAAGAGAAAACAACTACAGAGTGGTGTTTACAAACTAACTTGTGGTGACTGTACGAAAACTTACATCGGTCAAACGGGCAGAACCTTTTACAAACGGATAGCAGAACACAAAAGGGCTTTCAACAATAGAAAAACAGATATTTCTACATACGTACTTCACCTTCTAGATCATAATCATTCTTTAAATGGACAGTTTCAAATTCTGCATATTCTAAATAAAGGCCTTAAGCTATCTTTATTAGAATCTATGGAAATTAATAAATTAAAAAATACAGATATAATTCTGAATGACCAACTCGAGACAAACATCTTCCCACTCCTCAACCTCTTCAGTTAAAGACTTTAAAAACCCAAACCCATAGTAATCTAAATCACTTGAGAAAGGCACTCTGCCAAAACAGCTGTAGTCACATAGTTGTGATAAATTTTGTGGAAGTATAGAAAACAAACGTTTTCAGTGTTTTATTGAAATTATACTTATTTAGGCGCGATGGGAGTGAAATTTAATATGCGCGAATTCATCAAAAACCTTGTTCCCCGGCGCAGACGCATTATACCTTTGCTCGGATTGGGTGTTCAAATGACATGACAATAATTGTTCAATATGGAGGTTACGGATAAACAAATATTGTATATTAGTTTTTATTGTTGTGAGGACACAGACAAAAGCAAGTTTATAATTGTAGTAACTTTTTAAATGGTTTTTAAAAGCAACAGGTACGTACTTAATTGTAAATGTTTCAGTATTGTAATAAAAAAAATACATATGTACTTACCTATTTGGAAAATGTATGTAAGTACCTATTTATTAGTAGGTAATGCTTTGATTTACATAATTTGATTACCAAAAAAATTTTTACCACTCTTCATCTAATATACCTTATTTCTTACTCTATGTTTTGTTAAATTTTAATATTTTTATTCCCTTTGTGAACACACACACACACAAAAATCAAACTAATTTAATTAAAAAACTAAAAAAAAAACTAAAAACTAAGTTTTCAATCTAATAGCACATAAAACAACATCCAAAAAGGTCATTCTACATCCTACCAGACTGAAAACAATGGGAACTTTCTCTGGTAACACCTCCGAGGCTTCTACAATTTGCAAGCCATAACGGATGCTGAGACTAAGGAAGATGAGGGAATTTTACAATTTATAATTCACGTCCCATCTCGTTGGAACTTTACCGCGCTGAGCAGATGGGACGTGAATTATAAATTGTAAAATTCCCTCATCTTCCTTAGTCTCAGCATCCGTTATGGCTTGGAAATTGTAGAAGCCTCGGAGGTGTTACCAGAGAAGGTTCCTATTTGTTTTCAGTCTGGTAGGATGTAGAATGACATTTTTGGATGTTGTTTTATGTGCTATTAGATTGAAAACTTAGTTTTTTGATAGCAGTTGCCGCTAGGGCATCTCTGCCATTTCGTTCGTTGCAATCCGTGACTGCACGCCGGGGTTTGTCCTAGTTGGGTCAGAGAGAGCAGCATATGTGCCTCCTGATGAGAGACTAATAAGTTTCGAAACCGGTAGAGGTGCTTGCTGCACTCTCTGATTGAACTGGAATAATGATGCGGCTGTAGTTTCGTGTTGCAACGAAATTGAAAATGGTTATTTATTTTTAATTTGATTAAATTCAGAACTGTCAAACAGTAAACCGTTCAGTTAGCCTACCTTCCCACATGACAAGTAGGTATTGCTGTTACAAAATCTCGTGAACCTAATTCATTCATTTGGTGACGTCAATATACGAACGAAACGATTGAATCCGACATTACTGAAAATATCAGGGTGCAGATGGGACCCTGTCGCGCAATTCGCAGCAAATAAAATAGTCGTATGTTTTTAGGCTTCATTTTATTTCGGTTATAAATACGCATTTTCAAGGTTCACGAGGTTTTGCACCAACTTTACGTGTAAGTGGTCAAGTCGGGTGACGGGTGTGTGTAAGTGGATTTTAACTCTAAGCACGCGAGTTCGATCAGAATGCAAGTTTTTATTTTTTTTTTATTTTTTTTTTATACATTTTATGATTGTGAATATATTTGTTATATAGCTTTTTTCAGAAAATGCGTATTTAGTTAAAATTTTTGCCAACAATTTTTGTTCTGAAATCATTTCTTTGGTGCATTTTTCAATGTGTTTGTGTGTGTTTTATTCTTTTATTTTTTTTAATTTTTGGTATTGTTTTAATAAAAATGTTTGGAAAGTAATAAGTATTAAAATTAGTTTAATATTTAAATAAAATATAAATAAAAGTACATATATATTATTTTCGTTAGAATCATATAATAGAAGTATAACTTCTTACGTGCGTACAAAGTACACACACACACATTCCTGTTTGTTAGATAAAATGAACTTCCATCAATTAACGGTCGAATCCATCAATTAAAAATTTTCTATTTATAGGATCAAGAAAGTCTTAGTTTTAAAAAATCCACAAGGAAAAAGAATCTCCTGTAGTCGGTTGTATTCCATTAATCACAAAAAATTAATTGAAATCCTTTATAAAAGGTATATTTAATTAAAAAATTAATTTCGGGCCACATTACAGAACGTTTTCGAACTAAAGAGTTCATCATCAGTGTTGCTAACAGATTTGACATGCTTGAGCCACCAAAATTTAGGGGTGAAGTGAAAACCCTTTATATATCATAAAGTTGTAGAAAATTTACATGTTTATATAAAGTTATGTGAGATGTTTAAAATATTCCTGGATTTTATATCAGGCAACGTAGGACTTCCCATAATATTTGGGTTGCTAGTCCCGAGGGATAGAACCTCACATTCTTCTTCTTAACGTGCCCTATCAAGTCCCCTTGACGTTGGCGATTAACATGGCGAAACTGTCTCTGTTTCGAGCTATTCTAAATAGTTGTTCTGCTTTCTTTATTCCTGTCCACTCCCGGATATTCTTCAACCAAGAGGCCTGCTTTCTACCAATTCCTCTGCGTCCTTCGATTTTACCCATCATAATAAGTAGAAGAATATTATACCGGTCTCCCCTCACTGTGTCCAAAATAGGCCAACTTTCTATATTTAATGTTATCAAGCAGCTCGTGGACAGCATTTGCTCTCTTAAGGACTGCCACATGTGTCAGTATAGGCGTTCACGGTATTTTCAGTATAGTCTGTGCAGCCACATTTCAAAGGCCTCCAAACGGTTAATTGTGGATATTTTCAAGGTCTATGCTTCGACACCATACAAGAGGACTGACCAAATGTAACATTTAATCATGCGCTTTCGAAGTTGAATTTGCAAGTTATCATTACAGAAGAATGACCTCATTTTTAAAAATGTCGTGCGGGCTATCTCGATTCTACATTTTATCTCTTTATCTGGATCTAGTTGTTCAGTAATATAGCAACCAAGATATTTAAAACTGGGTATAGACGAGGGCGCATCTGTAAAATATTAGTACATTCGGACGTTGAGAGATGACTAAAATTTTTTTGCAGAAGTTGCTTGAAAATAACTCAAGTAATAATATTTAAGTTATCCTCCCTCTCAAAAAGGTCCGGAACATTGTTTAAATAATTAAAATGTAAAAAATTAAGGAAAAATTCGATTTTTTTCCTCGTTTTTTGATTATAACTTTAAAAGTATTCATTTCCGAGAAAAGTTGTACTGACATCAAGGTTGCGCAATTAAATTTCCAATAATATAGAATTGGTCAAAAATTTAAAAAATAGTCACCCTTGTTGCAAAATAGCAATAATTGCGAAAAAACCATACAAAAACAAGTATTCGTATTTTACGTTTTTCAACCATTTATGCTACATTTAGGACCTTCATATTTTACCCAAAAAAAATTTAGGATATAGTATAACAACACTGTAAATTTCATTAATATCGGTTTAGTAGATTTTGTAAAATAAATTTTGCAATCCAGCTTTCGCAAAAAAAATTCATTTTTTCAAAATGTTAGAGGACTGAAAATAAAGCAGACAGCAAGTTAAAAATTTTTTTACGTATAGAAGTGTACTGTACCTTTTATTTGCAATTTGCAAAATTAAAATATATTAACTACCACAGCGTCAGGAATTTTTTTAAATAAACATTAATTATTGGTGTTACGCGCAGGACAGCGGATAGTTTGCTCTGATTGAGCATTCCAATGACCTTTGATAATGATTGATTCATTTTAATTTTTATTACGTTTCGATATAAATAAATAAATTTGTTTATTGCAAAATAAAAACACATACTCTATCCTTTGAAATAACATTTCTTTGTTCATATATTTTAACTTAATGAATAAAAGTTTATTATTTTTAAACATATGCAATTTTTTAAACAATATTTCACAAACAACAATAAAATTAGTTTGATTTTTGTGAAATTAAAATATTAAAATACAACAAAATATAGAATAAGAAAAAAATATATTAGATAAAGATTGCAAGACATTTTGGTGGAAATTAACTTGTATGAATCGAACACCGCTGTCCTGCGCGTAGCACCAAAAATTAATGTTTATTTAAAAAATTTCCTGACGCCGTGATAATTAATCGATTTTAATTTTTTCAAATTCCAAATGAAAGATACTGTACACTTCTATAAGAAAAAAAAATATAACTTGCTATCTGCTTTATTTTCAGTCCTGTAACATTTTGAAAAAATGAATTTTTTTTGCGAAAGCTGGATTGCAAAATTTATTTTGCAAAATTTATTAAACCGATCTTAATGAAATTTACAGTGTTGTTATACTATATCCCAAAGTTTTTCTATGTAAAATATGAAGGTCCTAAGTGTAGCATAAATGGTTGAAAAACGTAAAATACGAATACTTGTTTTTGTATGTTTTTTTTTCGCAATTATTGCTATTTTGCAACAAGGCTGACTATTTTTTTTTAATTTTAACCAATTGTATATTATAGGAAACTTAATTACGCAACTTTTATATCAGTACAATTTTTCTCAGAAATAAACAGTTTTAAAGTTATAATCAAAAAACCAATAAAAAAATCGAATTTTTCCTTCATATTTTGACATTTTGATTATTTAAACAATGTTCCGGACCATTTTTAGTGGGACGATAACTCAAATATTATTATTTGAGTTATTTTCAAGCAATTTCTGCAAACAATTTGAGTCACCTCTCAACGCCCATCTCAAAACAGATGCGCCCTGGACTTATATTCTTTGAATTATATGACCATCAACATATAACCGTGAATCTTGATGGGCCAAACCGCTAAATACCATGTATTTTGTTTTTGAACAATTTATGTTTAGGCCAAACTCTCGTCCCACTGTGTCAATGGCATTTAAAAGGTGTTGTAATCCATCCATATCATCACATAAAATAACTGTATCGTCTGCATATCTGATCATATTTATCAGAATTCCATTAACTTTCACACCCCATTTCAAATTATGCAGCGCTTCCTTAAATATTCTATCTGAATATAAATTGAATAACAGTGGGTACAGTATACAACCCTGTCTGACACCTCTTTGTATTTTGCATTTACATTGCACCTCATTTATGCAAGCTGTCGCTGTTTGACGCCAGTATAATTTTTTTATGATTCGTACATCTTGATTATCAACTCCTTTATCCTTTAATATTTTAATTAATTTGTTATGTTGTACTCGATCAAAGGCCTTCTCATAGTCAATAAATACAGCAGAGAGGTCTTTCCTTTGATCTCGGCACTTCTGCACTAATGCATTTAGTGCAAAGAGTGCGTCCCGGGTTCCCAGTCCATTTCTGAAGCCAAATTGTGTTTCATCCTGGTCTTCTTCACATTTATCTCTGATTCTACTGTGGATGATACGTAAAAAGATTTTCAAAGTGTGGCTCATAAGGCTTACCATTCTATAATCGCTTCAGTTTTTCGGACGTTGTTTTTTTGGTAGGGTTATGAATTCGGACTTTAACCATTCTTCAGGGATATCACCAGTCGAATAAACATCATTGAAAAGTTTGACTAGTATTCCAATGTTTTCCTCATTTATGAGCTTTAACATTTCTGTAGGTATGTTGTCAGGACCAACGGCTTTCTTGTTTTTTTGCCAATTTTATAGCATGTAGTATTTATGATTTTAGTATTTCTGGTCCTTCACCTTCATCTAAAGTCTCCAGTTCTTCGGGTCTATCATCATTATACAGTTCATTTATATAATTATACCAGGTAGTTCAAATTTCGTGTTCGTCTATTATCATTTTTCCCTACGAATCGGTTATAGTATGTGGAGTTTTCTTATGGTACCTCACATTACGGACTCTAAATAGCAACCTTAGTTGCCATCAGTACTAAATAGTAGCAAAGTTTCAATGGTTTGCCTTGAGATGAATTAGAAGTAGTCTCATCTCAATATTTTAGAGGATTCATTAAAGCTCAAGGGTTTAAAGCCCTTAAGGGGAGGGTATGATTTGAAATCGATATTTCAAGCATATATTTTTGTAGTATTTTTTTGAAACTATGGGACAATTATTTTATTTTTAAATCAAATAAGCATATTAAGTACAACTCAAAGAAAATTAAAAAAAAATTTCAAGGAAAAATATTGAAGAATAAGCCAACGGTGGCAAATTTTTACAGACACGATTTTACAAAAAAATGGACCGCCGAAAAGGTGGAAAGAAAATGTACAGTCAACAACAAATGAAACAGAAGAAATAGAAGAGGCAGACAAACAGGAGTAATCTTAGTTTATGCCCCAGTTTTTGGGCCAGCTGATAAATCATTTTAATAAGTTTTGGAACAACTGACTATGTAAAAAACAGCCATGTCAAAATGCTCCGGTCAAATTTGACGCTATCTCCCGTACTCAGGGCCGCGCCGTCCATAAGAGCGGAGAGGGGCGGTGCCCCCGGAGCGGATCCAATAAGGCGCGCAGGTGCCGAAAAAAAAATTGACAATACCGAAATTACCAGAAATATTGGTAATATTTTATTATCCTGTAAAATTGAAAATTTACCAATCGTAGGTAGATATAAAAATAGCATATTACTTTGATCCCCTAAGTGCACGAATCGTTATTTCTCTCATTAAACTGAACTATTACCTACTACATTCACTCACGGTAAAATATTGCAAAACCTCTGAATTTTAAAGAACAGCTTGGATTAACATGAAATTTGGCATACACATAGCTTTTTTTATTGTTACAAACGCCATCTGTTTATTTCAAACCATAAACACTGAGCATTTTTGTTGAACAGAATTTTAAAATTAAGAGTGATCGCCCAGTGGCTATAACTCTATTGGTTGATTATTTTTCTAACTGGGTATACATTGGTACGACTTACCTATATCTATTTACTTCACTACTTAATCTAAACTTATTCTGAACTTTTACATTTTGTCTATGGTCTGTAGGGTAAATTCAGTGGACTACGAATATTTTTACTCTGTTATTTTGTACAATGTTGTCAAGGAGACCGATTACAAGATTGTTGAAGTGCACTTCAAGACGCTTTAGATATTTATCACTACACTGCGCGATCACTTGTTTCACTGTAGGGATTTTTAAATCACTGTAAATGACCTGGTTCGAGATAAACCAAGGGACAGTCGCTATAGTTCTTAATGTCTTTGACTGGAATCGTTCTAAGATCGCTATGTTGCTGTCAGATGCTGTACCTTAGACTTGTATATACATATAGTAATATAATCCTGGGGTATATTGTCCACCACCGGAAACAACAAATAATAAAATGTAAATTACGATCTTTCCAGAACGCCGATTATAACGAAACTAAAACCAAATTGTAAAGCACATTCCAGTGATAGGTTAGAAAAATAATCAAGGTCAAAAATTAAATTTTTAAATATATTTCCAGTAGAATTCTTATATCTGGCGTACAAAGTACGCCAGCGCGTGTAGTTAAAGGTTAAGTCAATATCTACTTTTCGAGTTATTTGCGAGTGAATATGTTCAGTTTCCAAGAAAAAAAAACACGTTTCCTTCAGAAATTAAATTTGTTTTTTATTTAAGGTACTAATACACTTTAGAAGACCAAAAATAAGCATTTTTTCAAGACTTTTTTCTCAGAACCTCTACCAAAAATGAACTTAAAACTTTTTACATATTAATATGTAACTCTTAGAAAGTACAAAAAATATATATTTTTTCATTTATGCACGTACACTAATGTTGTAGAGGGCGCCAAAGTCGAGGCCTCGAAAAAAGTAGTTCCGATGGCGGACAGTTAATCTCAAGATTGGGATCTCTGAAACAAAAAAATCGAACGGCATTTGAAAAAGGAAGGTTTTTTACGTGACAATTTACCAACGTTAGTGGAAAATTTCGCAAAAAAATACTACGGAAATTTGAAAAATTCTTGTGAAAAAATCGCCTTTTTTTCTTCAGTTTTCATGGTTAAAAAATATTAACGTTTTAGTTTTTGGCCAAATTGTGGTAAATTGTAAAGTTTCAGAGGTCCTAATCCTGAGATTAACTGTCCGCCATCTTTTTTCGAGGCCTCGACTTTGGCGCCCTCTAAAATATAGGTGTACGTGCATAAATAAAAAAAGATACATTTTTTTTACTCTTTTTGCCCGACCGCACATCAAAGAAACATGAAACGTAAATTACGTTTCATGGAAATAAACCACTGCTAAACAAATATACGTCCGGCCATTTATGAAACTCTCCGAAAATAAAAATGTGTCATGAGCATGAATCACACTCGTTTCATTGGTAGGCGGACTTTGAGATTTGTTTAGCAGTGTTTTAGTTTCATGAAACATGTTTTTCGTTTCATGTTTCATGTTTTTCGTTTCATGTTTCTTTGGTGTGCGGCTTGGCTAACAGTTACAAATGTACAACGTTTTATGTTTATTTTTAATAAAGGTTCTGAGAAAAAAACTCTTGAAAAAATGCTTAATTTTGATCTTCTAAAGTGTACTAGTACCTTAAATTCAATTTAAAAAAAAAACACTTTGAAATGGTGAAACTTTCAGATCATATAAATATACATAAGTCAAGTAAATTATTGTAAAGCTGTAACGATTAATTTCATTTGAAATGCTAATTAAGCGGAGATTTTTACGAGGTTTTTTACCAAAATCAAAGGACCAACTTTATTTTCAGCGTAACTGGCTTACTTTTGCTGCTAGAGACTAAAAAAAAAACAAAAATAAAGCTTTTTCTAAAGAATTTTAAAAAGTTATACCGAGTTTTGCCCGAAACGTGCTTCATTTTTTGGTTATTCCACGTTGAAATGTTCGATTTGGAATTTGACGAATAAGAACTCACTTTTCTCGAACTACCACTCTCTCTTTTTTAATTTTTTATATGTATTTTTATATATTTTTTATAAACTATCTATAATTTTGCTAAGAACATTTTTTTTTAATAAAATACACACTTTTTGTGTTATTTGCGAAAAACCGTCTAAAACCGTGTTTTTTTTGTTGAAAAAATGAACATATTCACTCGCAAATAACTCGAAAAATATTGACTAAGTGAAAAAAATTGTATATGGAACAAAAATTGCTTAGTATTAGTCAGTTTATCCACTTCCGGACTTAATTTTAACGTAAGTATATTTTTTCATCTCCGACGACGCAATACATATCAATTTTTTTCTTTGTTATAAATTAGCTATGCGTATGCCAAATTTTATGTCAATCCAAGCGGTTCTTTAAAAAACAGAGCAAAAACCGTGAACAAATGGACTATAATAATAATTATATGTTTATTTGATAATGTAATCGTTGTTTTTTTGTAAATATTAGATTATCAGAAAATAAGGGTTACCCAGAGGGTCATGCTAAGAATCACAAGGAGACGGAATACCAAATAATATCAGGCAAAGAACAAAAATCAAAGATATAGTAGAACATTTAGCAAGAAAGAAATGGAGATGTGCAGGTCATGTGGCAAGAATACCGAACAACAGCTAATAGACTAGAAGATTTTTGGAATAGCGACCGCGGGCGGACAATCGGATAAACGAAGCAGAGATCGACCACCAACGCGATAGAGTGACTATGTAGAGAGAACTGCCAGATACTGGATAGCTGATAGTGGAGGCCTATGTTCAGCAGTGGAAGATAATGGTTAGATTATGATGATGATACTTTACTAACACATAAAAAATAGTTTGTAGGTATACCGTATAACGATTCACTAAGCTACAAAAAACTACTTACGGCTAACTAACTACTACTAACGAATGAGGAAAGGGGCGCCTAAAATGACTTGCCCCGGGGCGCTTGAAAACCTTGCCACGGCTATGCCCGTACTATTATATTTTCATAAAGTTTGTCGCATTTATTTACAAACACCTGTATATTTATAAGCTTAAAAAATAGTTTACATTAAAATGTGTGCATTAAAAAAATTGAGGGAATCCAATGCTGTTTTAATCGAAGTTGTTGTTCAAAAACCAAAAAAAAAATATAAAAATATAGTCCAGTGTGAACATATATTATATTATACAACACTTAATACTGTCAAAAGATTTATACGATTTATAGAGTTGTCTACTACCCTGATCCACCCTTGATTTAACCCTTTAGTCTCTGCACTGTCTCGCGGATAAGAAGACGAACAAAACGAAAAGAGAAAGCCATCCGTGGGGGTGGAAATTATAAAAGGGGTGAGAAAAGTCCCTTTTTGTTTCTTCCAAGTCGCTCGGTATTATTCTTAGTCCGTAAGTAGAGGCGTCTACATACATTATTGTCATTATTCATTTGACTGAGACGATTATCATTAAAAATATTAATGGTTTTACATTCTTCATGCAAGTCTTAATTTATTTCGAGCGAAAATTTTGTGTGTGCGTACTTTTCTGAGAAGCTGGATTGCTGATGGATGGCTCGGAGGATTTTATGCATTGTTTTCTCGTGTTTAAATTAGAGTTTCTTTAGAAATTCGCGCATGGGAACTCACAAAACTCTTTAAAGTTCTGAAAATTGATTACGTAAAATATGGAGATGTGGTTTTGTAACATGTGAGAGGTTACTGCTATGTCCTCTGAACAATAACATTCAACAAAAATGAGAACTCACAAACTCTGCCCCAGATATGGATTGTATTAATTACTTCATCTGACGTTAAATCTGGAATATTTTTGAAGTTATACTTCTTTATGCGCGGTTGAGAGTAAAATTTTATAATACTGCGCGCTTGCGCACACAGACAGTATGGCGTTTAGTTGCTAAATCTTTCAAGTTATGTATAAATATATCAGTGCAAGAAAAGGTATGAAAAGAATATATTAGTGTTTTTAGTAAATGTATTATTTATTATAATTTTTGTGTCTTTGGATTTGTCTTCCTCAGGAGTAAGATGAGTATTATTAAAACATTTTATTGTATCTTTATTATACTTCCCCTTGTCTGTTTGTTACCGTGAATTGTCATTAGGTACGTCCAAACCGATACAGACACAGTCCTCGTAGCGTATTTGGTATAGCATTCGGCCAGAGATCGAGAGGTCTTGAGTTCGAATCCGGAGGAATCCTATACTTTTTTTTATTTTTTTGAAATCGGTAAGCACAAAATTAGTTTGGTGTTTAAAAATAATTAAAACAAACTGTTTAAAGCATATTTATTTTTAAGAAATCATATAATAGAAGTATAACTTCTTACGTGCGTACAAAGTACACGCACATTATTTTATTATTATTTTTAGTGGAACCTAACCACACTTCGGAACTTTTTTCCGAGTATTCTTTTTAGGTGTATCCCAGACAACTACACTAACTTTTCAAACACTTCAATAACTAAAAATTAACAAAAATGAAATAAATACACGAAAATATATTATGTATGTACCTTAATATATCACGATGACGGTTTTCCGACACGCGAATAATTGTACATACATGAAACATGGAAACTTTAGGTTAATTCAGCAAACTTCCAATAATTGGCCTTGAGATTTGTTTCTCGTCATTTTAAAAGCCAAACACTGGAAATTGTAGACGCTTAAAATAAAATGGTAAGTCTATTAGAATCATCGGTGTGCGCGGGATTAATACATCCTCTCATTTGTATTTTTCCTTGGTATTATAATCGTTGTCCTAATGGCATTATTTATTAGCTTTTTCATAGTCAGTCTCATTTCATTGTATAGTCGAGGTTGATTAATGTTACGCGACACAATGAGAAGTGATCCTACTTTTAATTGTAAATTGTGAGGTGGGTGTCCAGGAAATTCCTGTTAATTTAAAAATTCTGTAGGATAGTTCACTACGTCAGTTTGACTTATAATTATGTCAACAGATTTGAACGAAAAGTTTCCTGGCATGTCTGGAAAACATGCTGAAGAAGCTACTCTTTCGAATCTGTGAAGTATCAGAAATCTATGAGAAATGTGATCAATCCTATTGAAGTCTCAATAGGGCCTCGATTTGATCTTCGCCAATAACAAAATTAGGAATGTTTTTTCTGTCCCTCTCCCCGGAGCATTAAGGAAATACATTACATCATAATATCCAATGTGGTTTCTTCTATCAATGCTTCAGTGTCGAACTGTTATTCTCTTTATCCTGCTTACGATATATCTAATATTTTAGAAAATTTTAAATTTTTCAAAAATTCATCTCAAATTTCCGATGCAATTGTGAAGAATTTCGGAGCTTGAAAACACTACCATTTAGAGGAAAGCTCAAAATTGCTGTAACAATGTCACCATATTAGTTTAGGAGTTATTTGAAGCTCTATATCTTTTTTATGTGCGAATATATCCCGATATTCCCTTATATATGACGTAATATGAACAATACTTTGTTTCATTGTAAAATAAAAACTGTTCCACGTTGCATCCCTGGTGGGGATCGAACCCACGACCTTTGGATTAGAAGTCCAACGCGCTATCCACTGCGCTACAGGGACGTGCCTATTGATTTCCAAAATACGCTATATAAAAAAAATCTTGTGTTTTGAGGAAATTTATGAGTCTGAAACTGTTTTGATGTTGAAATATTTTTATGTGAGAATAAACCGCAATAAATTGTAATAGTATGGTATAGTTAGACCCAAACCCAGACATCCAAAGTGAAAGTTATCCTCCAACACCAAATTGTTCTATATGGTCCACATAATGTTCAGAAAAAAGTCACACCATTTTGAGCGTCGGGTTTGGGGGGGCGGAGTGGGGAGAAATCTGCAAATTCGTAGTTTTTTAAGTTTTTCGTCAATATTTCTAAAACTAAGCGGTTTAGCATGAACAACCCTCTACACAAAATTGTTCTACATTAAATTTGAAATAAAAAAGGTCCTATGCATAACCCTTCTAAAATGAACGGTTCCAAAGTTACGGAGGTAGTATAGTATAATTGGTCCAAAAAAAGGCCTAACCCAGACATCCAAATAAAAGTTTTCCTTCAAAACCAAATTGTTCTATATGGTCCACATATTGTTCAGTAAAAAGTTACACCATTTTGAGCGTCCGGTTTGGGGGGGAGATGGGGGAGAAGTCGGTAAATTAGTAGTTTTTTTACGTTTTTCGTCAATATTTCCAAAACTATGCTTTAGCGTAAGGAATGTTCTTTAGAAAAATGTTCTACATAAAATTTAAAACAAAAAAGGTTCCATATATAATTGTTATAAAATCAACGGTTCCAGAGTTACGGAGGGTGAAAAGTGGAGGTTTTCGATACTTTTTATATTTACCGATTTCTCCCCCCTCTCCCCCCCAAACCCGACGCTCAAAATGGTGTGACTTTTTTCTGAACATTATGTGTACCATATAGAACAATTTGGTGTTGGAGGATAACTTTCACTTTGGATGTCTGGGTTTTTGGTATAGTTACATCATAAATATTGCCCAAAATATATAAAAAGTATCGAAAACCTCGACTTTCACCCTCCGTAACTCTGGAACCGTTGATTTTATAACAATTATGTATATAACATTTTTTGTTTTAAATTTCATGTAGAACATTTTTGTATATAACATTGTTTACGCTAAAGCATAGTTTTAGAAATATTGACGAAAAACTTAAAAAAAACTACTAATTTACCGGTTTCTCTCCCATCTCCCTCCCAAACCGGACGCTCAAAATGGTGTAACTTTTTACTGAACAATATGTGGACCATATAGAACATTTTGGTGTTGGAGGAAAACTTTTACTTTGGATGTTTGGGTTAGGCCTTTTTTTGGACCAGTTATACTAAACTACCTCCGTAACTTTGGAACCATTCATTTTAGAAAGATTATGCATAGGGCCTTTTTTATTTCAAATTTAATGTAGAACAATTTTGTATAGAGGGTTGTTCATGCTAAACCGCATAGTTTTAGAAATATTGGCGAAAAACTTAAAAAGCTACGAATTTACCGATTTCTCCCCCCTCTCCCCCCCAAACCCGACGCTCAAAATGGTGTGACTTTTTTCTGGACATTGTGTGGATCATATAGAACAATTTGGTGTTGAAGGATAACTTTCACTTTGGATGTCTGGGTTATGCCATCTTTTGGATCAACTATACTATACTATAATAAAAATAACATTTTTTTAATCTTTATATAGGACGCTTGTTCAATTGAAACCCTTCTTTAGCCCAGAAAAAAATATTGGCAAATATATCTACAAATATGTACCTAATTATAATACCATATAAGGCATTTATATCCCATTGTTTCACCAACCGATGGATACCCGGCTTAATAATTATTGCAGCTGTTGCTCAAAAAATTCCTTTAACGCCATTTTCGGTGGTCCAAAAAATGTGAAAATCGCAACGCGATAAATCGGAACTATAGGATGGATAGGTACTCAATATCTTTCACTACTTCTTTCATTGTAGATTATTTTTCAGGAGAGAGCTTCTTTGGTTATTTTTTGGCTATTCTCAATTTATTTGCAGAATGTTTAGTCAAAGTTATGGTATACCTATGTTACTACTAGCAGTATGCACTCGTTTCAAACTTTTTTCTTGAAGAAATTCGGTAGCGTTCCTTTTATAATATATTGTATCTTCTCAAATGCTACCCATCCGAAGCCTATACGACGCTGGATCTCACACGTTTGATTGTCTTTTCCGATTCTAATTTCATGCCCTAAATATAATATATAGCTAAAAACCTGATGTACTTCGTGACCACCTACTCTCATAACGTCACTTGGAACTAAATTGTGTTACGGTTGAAAGGTCTTTTTCTCAAAGTTCTTGTATAATTCATAATGAATATCAAATTTTGATAAGATGTATAACAAGTTGTATACCTATTAGGCCTTATTTAACATTTAAATAGTAACGGAAATAGTAAATACTATATTTTATTTTGATTGGGCTAAGTTCAAGGTTTCTGTCAGGTGCGAAATAGATAATTAATTTTGAGGCTGGTCTTCGTTGATAGCTTAAAAAGTAAAAGCATGGTTTTTTAAGTAAACCGATCAGACTTCGATCAAGATGTGCATATATTATCACAAATTATATTTTGGATTATTCTAAAGATTACATCAGTTTGTGGAACATCGTATGGACTTAGTTTTCCGATTCCTTGTTGGAGATTATAGAATCTAGTTTCTGTGAAAGCCTTCGTTAGCCATACATTTTTTGCACGAAGAAAAAAACCACGTGTTTCCACCGCATAGATTTTCCAGAATTTTGTATACAGGCTGTGAATTATATGTATTTTAAATATTAGTTGGAGACCTTTGTCCGCTGAAGTCGGATATTTATTCCGATTTGATGTTTGCCGAAATGCAGTAATGAGGTTGTTGGATGCAACTTTTTCTATTGGTTGTTTGTAAGAATGTTGATGGTGTGAAGACGTTCAAGTTTTGGAACTAAAGGTTAGTGAAATTATTTACATCACTACTTTCGCGTAGAAAAGACTATTCTTTTGTTTGTTTTTTTTATTTGAGAGACACTTCAACATCTCACTAGTCAATCTGTTCCTAAGATAGATAATATTTTATTACTTCATTAAAGTCATAATAAAATTATTATTCAACAGTTTTCTTTTAAAATAATGTAAAGAGCTCTTAGGGAATTTAGGTACTTTAGTTGAAACCTCTTCGAGGTGACTTTTTAGCAAGTGTTTTTCTCTTTCATTTCAAACATTGTAACGATATACTTATTATATTGATGTTTATAATAAATAATATTTGTTTTGGTAATAAAGTTATATGTATTTACTATTTAATTTATAATTCTCACATATTTTTGCTGGCGCCCTGTAATTAGATATTCCTAAAATCTACTTTGAATAAATCATTTTAGGCCAGACTAAAATGATTCCTTCTTATGTTTTCTAACCCACCCCAGAGAAGTCTCAAATCTCTATGGTCTGACTTTTATTTGTTTGTTTTCTTTAAATTAACTATAGCTGTTACAGAGAAAGCGTCTTTCTTGGTAACAATTGGTCATGTATTTTGTTTTTTTGAAAGCTTATGTTCAGGCTCACTTGTTCTATTGCCTGTTTTAGTTCTTCCATCATTTTGTGACCTCCATTGAAACTCCAAGCTATAATGACATTGTCATCTGGAAAGCGCAAGTGGCTCAGATATTTACCATCAATATTCATTCACCTTTTTACCTTTTAGCCCAATCCAGTTTTTTAAATGCATATTTCAGAGCTGCAGTAAATAGTTAGGGGTTGGGGGAAGATAATGTCGCCCTGTCTAATTTCTCGCTCATCTTAAATGGTCATCTTACTTCCCTGAAATTAGTCGGCTGGGTATGTCCCTGGTGAAAATATACGGATGCAACTCATCTTTTGAATAATAAAAATATTTGGCGAGTAATTTTGTGAAAATTTCGTACAGTATTTCGTAAGAGTGGAGTTAAAAAAATACAATTCGATTTTTTTTAGTAGTTTCGATATAGTAAAGAAGAAATGAAATAATATTGTGTGCTTTGTCAATATCTTGTTAAAATTTTCTTATTTTCCAGTAAGTCCAGTAGAGCAAAATATTTTTGTGTGAATCTTGAAAAATGCAAAAAGCGAGCGGAAAGGAACTGGGAATCTTTTTATTTAAAAACACACAAGTAGTATAGAGGTTCTCTGCCGTAATCTTGGAAGTATTTAAAAGCAAGCGAGAATAAAAGGTTTTCTAAATACGTCGAGCGACGAGCATACTTTTAATCTGGCCCACTCGCCATCCCCATCGCAAAAAGCTTAAATAAAATAGATTGCTGAATTCTTGTTTTTCTTTTGTTTTGAGATTAATTAGTTTAATTCTCAGCTACGTCGAACTCAACCAAGATATGCAAGAGATTCAAGGTTGCCAGATATCGCAGATGTCTTCACACGACGTCTAATACAAATATATTCACTTTATGTTTCCTTTTTTTTTTAATTCTCTGCTACAATTTACAATCAACCGCTCCATAAATACGTGCATACCGAACTTTATATTGTTCGTCCGCTAACTTTTCCCATGCGTCACGATTCATTTTCAAACAAATTAAGTCAAAACATAAAGTGAAACGAAAGTCGATGTATATATATACACTGTATACTATATACTACACACATCGACGTACGTTTCACTTCATGTTTTGACTTAATTTCTTTGAAAATGAATCGTGACGCATGGGAAAAGTTATAGCGGACGAAAAATATCACCATAGATTATAATCGAATCTGTTGTATACTTTGTAACAGTGTATTGCAGAGCAAAATCCCAGAGCCCCCAGACGTTATTACTTCATCATCATCCTCCAATCAATTTACGTCCACTGCTGGACATAGGTCTCCCCTAATTGTTTCCACACTTCACGGTTTTGTGCTGATTGTTGCCAGTTTTTATTAATCCGCCTGATATTATCTGTTTATCGTATAGGCGGCTTTCCTTTACTGCGTTTATCTTTTCTTGGTCTCCGTTCATTAGTTTTCGTGTCCATCTTGAGTTCTTCATCTTCCCGACGTGTCCTGCCCAGTTCCATTTGAGCTTAGTAACACATTCTATAACATCTGTGATATCGGTTCTTTGTCTGAGATCTTCATTTCTTATTTTATCCCGTAGGTGATGCTCAGCATGGGTTTTTCCATACGTCTTTGAGCAACCCTCATTTTTGACGCTGTTGCCTTGGTTAGAGTTAGTGTCTCTGTTCCATATGTCAATACCGGTAGCACACATTGCTTCCAACACTCAAGCAAGAGTTAATGTTCTTTTTATATCGCACATGTGGTTATTTCTGCCAATTCTGATCTCATGACCCAAGTAAATGAAAATGTCTTCAGACGTTACTTACTTTCTCACAAATAAAATGTGTAGAATAGTTTAGTACTAGTATATACTTTGAGTGTATGTGTTGTGAAAGCAACAGTTAAATTAATTCGCATTTATGTAAATCTCTATGTCCCAAATTTTTGGGACAATCTGTATGTGGGTAGAAAATATATTTTAGTTATCTCAAAAGCTTGTGTTATGTAGGCACAAAAGATAACGGACATATGTTTGCTATTTATCGTCTTCGGGGTAAAAGGCATGTCGCTTTGCCAAAGAAGAATAACAAGTGTGTGGCCCTTTTTTCAGGCAGAAATGTGTAAACTAAGATATTAATGCAGTGATTTGAATAGAATTTTAGAAGTCTCTCGCCAGCCTCTCTAAGGCGACGTGTTAGTGTTGTGTGCTCCTCTTTTCGCCGTGAAGATACGCTACGCTTTCCACAATAATTAGGTTAAATACTCTTTCTCTTTTGCTACATATTAAGACAATTTATCGTTAATTCCGCATATTTGTTAAAGTCGTTTGCACAATCCTTCATATCGTGTTTATTAGTAACTATAAAACCAGACCAAATAAATTCTCGGAACCATTCGCCCTAAAAGTTCATTAGTTTATTAATATCGAGGAGTCTATGCTTCGGGACATATGCGTGTGGTCCTAAAATATTTACCTAATTCCAATAAGGCAAAAGGTAATAATTAAACCCTTTTCGCCACTGTTGGGATGAGATTCAATAAAAACTCACACCAGTATGTATACCTGCTAGCTAGGGTCTACGACCAATTTATCGGTACCAGCTGCTTCTTCTTCTTCTTCTTGATGTTTTTCTTCAGCATCCTATTAGGCAATATCCTATCTGCGGCAGCACGAAAAATCTGCATAGGATGACTTGTAGGGTATATCTGGATTGGAGATTGGTTAGTGGCCAACAGCTCTCGGTTGTTACTTATTCTTTTGAGGACATCCCCTATTTGTGATTCGGTCAGTCCACGGGATTTTAAGCATTCTCCGATATAGCCATATTTCAAATAGTTTCAATATTCTGCACATATATTTGTTCAAGGTCAACTATGAAAACGATAGACAAGACGTATTATCGCAGCATTCTTACTTTTATACCAAAATAGAGGTTATGCCTCTTGAAGAAGGTCCCCATCTGGTTATAGGTGGATCTAGCTTGTGCGATGCGTGCTTTCATACCTTGTTAGTTGGTCCATTCTTCATTTATTACGGTGCGGAGAGAATTGTAATGCGTCATTCTTCCTACGGATAGGAAGAGTAGGAAGTAATATAGAGTTGACCTTCTGCTATCCTTTTAAGATAAGAACTTCTATCTCTTCTAGGTTGTCCGCAAATACTGTGGTGTCATCTGATCTCATATCTGATGTTGTCTAGGCGGTATCTGTTTAGTAGAATACCCTTTTCAGTTTCGTGCAAAGCTTCAATAAAATATTCTTTCAGAGTAGAAATAGAGTCTTGCCTCACGCCACGCATGATTTTCACATATTCGGTGTGTTCATCTTCAACTATGAGATTTGCGGCCTGATTCCAGTAACGGTTTCTAATTATTTTCAGATATTTATTATTAATTCCTGCTTCCTTTAATATTTGCATCATCTTGACGTACTGTACTTGATGAAATACTTTCTCGAAATCAACTAGATATGCATATACGTTGCAATTGTCGTCTCTGCATCTCTGGAATAAGACTTGTTTTGAGAACAAAGCCTCTCATACCGACAGTCTCTATGAACCTGAACTGGTTGGGGAAAATTTGACTTTGACAGAGCTTATAAATTCTTTTATGTATTATCTTTAGGAAAAATTTTAAGAGATGACCCATGAGGCTTAGCGTACGGTATTCTTCGCAGTTTTGGCTACTGTTTTTTACTTTATCGTACTACATACGTAGTATGAGTATAATAGATAAAGTTATAGGATCATGCAAAAAAAATTATTCAGATTTCACTTTTTTTCGACGTTTTGAGTCCCCCTGAGTCTAAATAGCAAATAAAAAAACATGTCGGAAGTATGTACGCACGTATGTACGTACGTACGTACGTATGTCGCCACCGCCCAGCAAAAACTACTCGACCGATTTCGATGAAATTCGGTACGAGTAAGTTTAAGAGAATTTTGTCAAGAAACTAAGCTTTTGAAAAAAACCTCTCAAAGGGGGGCCGAAATAGGGGGGTTATTTGGGGATCATTTTTGCAAATTTTGACCGAAACGAATAAAATTTAACTTAAAGTTAGCTCATCGATAGGTAAATAGAAATACGGAATTTTACATTTTCAAATCCAAAATGGCGGCCAGTATGGCCGACCTCCCACTCGAGACATTTCCCTACCAATCTAAAAACTTGTTTAAGATAAATTTAATTTGAAAAAACATTTATATAGCCTAAACATGGGGCTATAATAAGAATATTATCGTTTTTTAGAAAAAGTTATGGGTTACCTATATTTAAGGGGTCAAAATTTGACATAACTTTGAACTATATTTTCTTAAAAATGGCTCCAAGGAATTTGTTTATTTTTGATATGTTTTTGATATCCTATCGGTAAATTGAATAACATTAGTCAGATTTCTTAACTCCTCATAGGAGGGGAGTTATGAATTTTTTATAAAAAAATATTTGAGTGACCGTAACTTCCTCTGTAATAGAAGCTAAAACTTGAAATTTAGCAGACATATATAGTACTTTATTGTTTATTAGTACAATAAATTTTACCCACAATATGGCTTCCGATTGAACCGGAAATGAAAAAAAAATCTTGATTTTTTAGATACGCCCTATATATTTTTACATATTTTGAAATAATGTAAAATTACCCTTCCAATGACATAAAACTCATTGCTGTAACTTAAAAACTAGAAAAGTTACAGAAAATAGAAATTTTGCTAGAATCTTGTGTGTGTCCTCTCTCACGCGATCATAGCAGACCATTATTATAGGGCAGTCAATGAGGGTATTTGGCTCCGAATTCCATCCTACTACATCGATATACTTGATATTTTCACAGTAAGTAGGGAATAGCTCAAGAAACAAAATCTACCCTATATACTATGGCGCATTTATCTTGGGTAATTCCCACCCCTTCAAGGGGGTGGAAAATTGGTTGGTCAAAATAAGCATGGAAGTGGCTAGAGAACCTATTTTTAAGCAAAAACTTATCTATACTTTTTTTTGAGAACTCAATACTTTTTGAGTTATGCATAGTTGAAAATTGGCCATTTTCATTTAAAAAATGACACATTTTCGGACGGTTTTTTGTGAATACCTTAAAAACTATGCATCAAACTAAAAACACTATATAAAAATTTTTTTAGATTATAAATAACAATTCGTTATTAAAGATTCGTTCCTTCGTAAATTTTCTATTTATAATACAAAAAGAGATATGGTAGGTAAAAAGAGATTGTTTTTTGGTGCATGCTCAAAGTGCTCATGCTTTTGTAGTGTTTGAAAAGGCCTTTAAAACGAGCACCGTTAAATGTCGGTTACATTCAAACTAAGCGAGATATGGTGCAAAAAAATATATGACCAATGTACTTTAAGGAAAAATGAGAAGTACATACATTTAACTCCTCATCCACCAGAATTTAAATGCATTGTTTTTCTTTTGCAATACCCATTAATATAGTGTTATTTCTACTTTCAAAAAGTTGAACGGGTGAAAAAATTATAGAGATCATAGAGAAAAGATCAAATTATAGAGCGCATTTTTAAATTTTCTTAAAATTCTTCCTTTTGCTACATGCAATTCGAAAATAAAAATGTTCTATCTTCGAGAAGTGGTGGGAACCACCCCCATGATAAAAGCGCCATAGTATAATATAGTATATAGAATAGACTTTGAACTAGGAGATTGGGCTACTCCCAAAATTTCATTAAAAGCCATGCAGTAAAATGCAAATATTGTAAACTATTAATTTCTCAGAAAAATGAACTAATTTGAAATGAAAGTATGACTAATATTCTATTGATTTATGCAATAATCTATGGTGTGTCCCCGAACATTTTCTCAAATGCAAGAATTAATGATGTGTAGAACCATAAAATATTTTCAAGTATATAAGGTGTTTCTAAAATATCAAAATAACGAGTAACTTTGTTATTTTTATAGAATGCCAGTATCTAGTACGAAAACGATAATAGATCGGTACGATAAAGTTCCCGGGCGGCCCTTCCGTCCAGCGTTTTTTGAAGTGCAATAAACTCAGGCTTCAGCCATTTTGTTATTATTTCTCCAGAGCTGTATATGTTATTGAGTATCTTTGTGATTATTGCTATTCATTCGTTGTCTATTAGTTTGAGTATTTCTCCTTTATATTATCGGAGCCTACTGCTCTAAGCTGTGTTATTGCAGAATAAACTTCCTGCTCTAGTATTCTTGGTCCATCATTTACACCTTCTTCTAGCAGAAAGGTGTTATCGCTTTAGTCTTTAAATAGTTTTTCTAGGTATTCTTTCCACCTTCTTATTTTACTCTATTTGTCCAAGATGATGTGCCGTCAGAATCAGTTAGATTTTATTTCTGTCTCCGTCTTATCCGTTTGAATTTTTCAGTACAATTAATTTTCCTATCTTTATTTATTCCCAAATTTCTTACTGGTTCTTATCCAGTTGTTAAGTATTCGGTGTCTTCTGGGTTTATTTCCAGTCCTTTTCTTTTTGTATCCCTCTCCTAGTTTTCGGAGCATGTAGGATATATTTTCTTCATCTTTAGTCGTTACCACTAGGTCATCTTCAAAACTTAGTACCTATATACAAGAAGTCTAATTTCTAATTTAGGGGCGTAAACTTGGCAACGTTGAACAGAAAAGAGAACCGGAAGAAAGATATAAAGATGAGTAGAATATAAGGTAAAGTTCTTTTAATGAATATCGAATTCTTATCTAGTTGAACGTCAAGAGATTTTTTGTTTCATCAGATTTATTTCAAAACTATAAGAACGTCTGAGGAAAAATTCTTGTGAAAAATATATTCATTAAAATCTCAGATCTTATTTAAGGTACTCTTCGGTTAAACAAAAGTAAATATATACTTTAGAATTGATATTTGTAGCTATGGACATGACAGCGAAGCTCGGAACGATGCAACAAGGATTTCGTGACCAATAATACATCAGGAACTACGAAGAAAAAAATAAATAAAAGTTTATTAGTTATAATATTATATAGAAGTATAATTTCGAAGCTTTCATGGCTCAAATTTTGTAGTAATCCATTCAGCAATAAAATATTATTTCTAAGAACTTCGTGGAGCACCTTGCTGGGACTAAGTAGGATACAAAAGGACCCCACAAGGAAATATCCTCATAAAAGTCTAACGGAGTCAAATCTGGAGACCTTGGTGGCCATTAAATAGATCCTCTTCTACTTCTTCTTCTTAAAGTTCCCTCTCCTATCGCAGGTTGGATATCATAATGACTATGGTCACTTTGTTGGCTGTTGCTCTGAACAGTTGTAATGAGCTACAGTTAAACCATTCTCTAAGGTTCCTCAATCAGGAGATGCGTCTTCTTCCTATGCTTCTTCTTCCTTGGATCTTTCTTTGCATAATAATTCTCAGCAACTCATATTTTTCTCCTCTGGTACTGTGACCCAAATATTCCAGTTTGCTAGTTTTTATACTCTTCATAATTTCTAACTCCTTATTTAAACGTCGTAGCACTTCAACATTGGTAATCCTTTGAACCCACTGAATTTTCAATATTCTTCTGTAACACCACATTTCGAACGCTTCTATTCTTCTTATGTGTTGTCTCTTCAATGTCCAAGTTTCCATTCCGTATAGCAATATAGAAAATATGTAGCATCTTAGAGCCCTCAATCTGAGAGGCAACTGAAGGTCTGTAACTCTGTCTTGTTCGTAAGCAGTGTCTTCATTTTTATAAATGCTTGCCTTACAGTTTTTTATTCGGACTTTAATTTCTTTGCTTTGGTCATTTTTGTCATCGACCCAGGTTCCGAGATAATTGTATGTCTTTACTTTTTCTATTTGGGTTTACTCTATCATTAACCTTTCATTTCCATGTTGTGTTTTTGAGACGATCATAAATTTAGTTTTTTTCTTATTTATTTTTAGTCCGTATCGAATGCAATAATCGTTAATTCTATTTAGCAATTCTTGTAGCGATTTCAGGGTGTCTGCCATTATAACGGTGTCATCAGCGAATCTTATGTTATTTACTATTCTTCCGTTTATAGACATTCCATCACTTAGCTCCGCTATCGCTTCCTGAAATATGGCTTCACTGTATAGGTTAAACAGTAGCGGCGACAGAACACAACCCTGTCTTACCCCTATCTTTATATCAATGTTCTCGGATTCTTGTTGCTCTATCTTTTTATTGGCCTTTTGATTCCAATACAGATTTATGATAATTCGTAAATCTCGTCTGTCTATATCTCTGTTTTTCAATAATTCTAATAGTTTTTCATGTCGGACCCTGTTGAACGCTTTTTCGAAGTCGATGAAACATGAATAAATATCTAGGTTCATATCTAAGCATATTTGAGAGAGGAGATTAAACGCAAACAATGCCTCTCTTGTTCCAAGTCCTTTGCGGAACCCAAATTGGGTATCATCCATATCATATTCTAGCTTTCTGTATAATCTTCCATGAATCACCTTTAGAAATATTTTGAGGGTATGGCTTATTAATGATATTGTCCTATAGTCCGAATAATCTTTGGCATATATTGTTTTTGGTATTGTTACAAAGGTGGACACCAACTATTCCTGAGGTATTTTTCCGGTTTTATATACTTCATTAAACAGATTCAGTAGTACAGGTAGAGTTTCGTCGTCTAGACATTTCACTAATTCCGAAGGTATTTCGTCTGGACCTACAGTTTTTCCGTTTTTTGCATTTCGTATTGCTTGTTCGATTTCCTCCATTATGATCTCTGACGATTTCTTCCGGTTCTTGTCTATTATCCTCAAACTGATATGTTATGCATGTCTTTCACTTTTTAATTTCTCTGTGACTTCTATAATAATTTTTCCATTTATGTCTTTAAGAAGGCCATCTTTCTTTTTTCGCTGTGTATTCTGTGTATTTGTGATTTCCTTTATTTTCTTGTGCATGGTAAAGATATCATACTTTTTAGAATATTTTTCTATTTCACTACATTGATTTTCCATCCAGGTAGATTTGATCTCTTTTATTTTCTTTCCTATTAATCTCTGTATTTCCTTGTATTTTGCCTTACTCCTGCCTTTATGTTTCCTTCTTTCCTCCATTAGCTCTAGGATTTCTGAAGTCGTTCATCTCTATTTTTTTATTATTTTTGTGGCCAATATCTTCTTTTCTGCCTCTACTAACGTTTCTTGTATCTACTTATATTCTACTTATCAACGTACATTGGAAAATATTATTTAAGTAATTTGGTTCCTCAATGCCGTAGTTTGGGGAAGCCCGATCATGTTCAAACCACAAATTATTTCTATTTGGAAGTAACTCATTTAACTGTGGAACAGATAATCCTAAAGTAATTTCAAATCACGAGAAGCAGTTCCGTTCTGAGGCGTTCCTTCAACTATTCTACATTATTCAATCCACTTTGATACACTTTGCTCTTCAAACATCCCCACAAAAGTCTAACGGAGTCAAATCTGGAGACCTTGGAGGCCAGTCTAGAAATTTCCTTTTTGTCTATCAACCTACATTGAAAAATATTATTTAAGTAATTTCTTAATTCTACGCTGTAGCTAGTTCAGGCGTAACATCAGATAATAATGAGAAGCAGTTCTCAAAAAAAATATGACCAGTTATGTGATTGTTTATGATTCTGGCCCAAAGATTTGCCTTCTCAGGACATTGTAGCCCAGTATTACTTGCATTAATTGCAATAATTGCTTGTATCTTTTCATACAGCACAAAACATAGAAACCGACTCATCGAGTCCTATCTTCGTTCATTGCCATCAGAGTAGATGGATGGCACTTTTGTAGCTATGTGCACTTGAAATGTAAAGTTCCAAGACACATTCGTTTACTTTTATGCTTATGATTTCGTATTCTACCCGGATATCTGATGAGGTAGCACATACAGGTTTCGTATACAGATGGTTTAACCAATTGTGCTCTTTGTTTATAATCAAAGCATTGGCAAGAATTTTGCTGAAGGCCTACCTGGGGTGTCACCAAATTATGGTAAAAAGAATGCTTTGGTTGTTAATGCTAAAAAGACCACTAGCATGCAATTCTACTATAGATCTAACTCAAGTCATCAGTTCTCTATCAAAGTAAATGATAGCATTATACATACTATCATTCTACAACTAACCACTAAACTTTTGGGTTTGTATCTAGATAGTAATATGAGCTGGGAATCTCAAATTAATCACGTTTGCAAAAAAATAAATAGTAGCTATTACGCAATTTTACAATTAAAAGTTTTTTTACAATTATTAAATATTTATTATGCAATTGTGTATTCTCACTTGGCCTATAATATAAATCTTTGGGGTAGTGCTGTGAGTGCTAAAAGAGTATTTGTCTCTCAGAAAAGGATAATTAGATTAATTTTTAATTTGCCATACAGGTTTTCATGTCGACAATATTTTAAAAAATATAACGCTTTAACAGTACCTTCTATTTATATTTTTAAATGTATACTATATGTAAAGTTTAATATAACTACGTTTAACAGTACCCCACTAGACAAAATGACTTTATAAGACTACCAAAGCATAATACTGGACGATACGAAAAATCCCAGTATTATATGGGTATAAGACTTTTCAATCATCTTCCCAATAGTATTAGATCTGAAATAAACCCAAATAAATTTCGAGGCAAACTAAAATCGTACCTATTGCAAAATTGTTTCTATAGTGTAAGCGAATATATGGGTGATGTAAATAATTGATTCTATGTACTGTTTGTATTTTATCTTATAATAATTTTTAAGTCTTCTTCTTCTTCTTCTTCTTCTTTTATATAGGCAGTACTGCCTGTTTTTCTTCAACGGTGCCTTTCATTCTGCCCCTAAGTTGTCATTCCATCTCTTCCTTGGGCGTCCTATACTTCTCCTGCCTAACGGTGACTTGTCCCTGGCTATTCTTACTATCCTTGATTCAGACATCCTGCTTATGTGCTCATTCCACTCTTCTTTTCTGTTCTTTACCCAGGTATTTATATTGTCTACTCCACATATGCGTCTGATTTCCTCGCTTCTTACCCTATCCTGTAGTCCTTTTCCAGCAATCCTTCTTAAGATCTTCATTTCGTTGGTTTCCAGATGTCTTCGTGTTTTGCTTGTATCTGGTCTTGTTTCGGCCGTGTAAGTCATAACTGGCCTAATAACTGACTTATATATTCGGGCCTTTGTTTCCAATCTTAGGTGTTTGTTTTTCCAAATTGTGTCTTTTAGGCATCCGGCCGTTCTACTGGCTTTAATTATTTGGTCTTTTACGTCTTCTTCGATATTGTTGTCGGCTGATAGATTAATTCCCAGATATTTGAAAGTCATTACTTGTTGTATAATTTGATTGTCTAACTCCAATTTGCATCTTATTGGTTCTTTGGCAATTACTAATCTTTTTGTTTTTTGGACTGATATTTTCATATTCATTTCTTTTGCGTTAATGTTGAACTCGTGCAATAATCTTTGTAGGTCGTCTTCGCACTCTGCTACTAACACGGTGTCATCAGCGTAACAGAGTATTTTTATCTCTCTATTGCCCATTTTGTACCCTCTTTTTTTCTTCACTTGTTTTATTATTGCATCCAATATTATGTTAAACAGTAGAGGGCTTAGTGAATCTCCTTGCCGGATTCCTAATAATTTTTAAGTAATATTTTATATATGTATATATTTTTATTTTAAACTGACGTATCCTATATCATGTAAATGATCTTGCAGGACAAAAAAATTATTCTATTCTATTCAATTCTATACCAAAATGGGAGAGCATTCGTTAATATGGTTCGAGCATGTTCATCGTCGATACGATAGTCACCCAACACGAAGAATTGCAAATTTGTTAGATCCGGAAAGGATTAGGAGGATAAGTCTATAGACTACATGGGAAAAACACTTGGTTTTCCATGGTAAACATTTTCTTCTTCTTATTTTTGTATAGACATGACCCTGTCTGTTTTTTTCAATGTGCCTCTAGTAAGTTGTCGTTCCATCGTTTACGTGGTCTCTCCACTAATCGTCTTCCCATTGGGGAACTGTCTCTCGCTGTCCTTACTCTATTTGTTGTCATTCGGCTTATGTGCCATTCTATTCTTCTGTTTCTTACCCAGTTATTAATGTTATCCACCTTGCATCTCCGTCGTATATCTGTACTTCTAGCTTTGTCCCATAGAGTCTTACCATCGGTTTTTCGAAGGGTTTTCATTTCCACTGTTTCGAGCAATTTTTTTGTCCTCGCTGTGTCGGGTCGTGTTTCTGCCGCATATGTCATTATTGGTCTGATGACTGTTTGGTAAATTCTGCCTTTTATTTCTTTTCCGATATTTTATTTCTCCATATTGTGTCATTCAGGCAACCTGCGGCTCCGTTTGCTCTATTCACTTGATCTTCCACTTCTGTTTCGAGCCTTCCGTAGCTAGATAGTGTGATTCCTAGATATAAAATCTATCCCTTGTTCTATTATCTGACCCTTCAGCTCCAATTTACATCTTATTGGATTTGCTGTTATAACCATGCATTTTCTCTTTTTTGGGGAAATTAACATGTTAAATTTTCTGGCGGTCATATTAAATTGGTGCAGCATACTTTGTAAATCATCTTCACTTTGTAAACATAAAACTGAGTATTTTTTATATATGTATTAACACTACATTAAGTGGGTAGGCGCAAAATTTGCTTGCAATGATTTTTAAATGCATTCATTTTTTTCGAATCCTGAGGAAACTAATTAGTATTTTTGAAAGTCCCTGAAAGTCTCTATAATGTTTATTTGAATAGGTTACAGGGTGAAAAAAAAAAAAGAAAATTGATTGTAATTTTTAATTTCAAATATCTTATTCAAAAGAAAACTTTTGTTTATTCTAAGGGACTGTCGGCCCTCGGTAATAATGTAATCTTTCAATCTGCGTTTAAATTTTTCAAAAATATTTATCAGTTTTTTCAGGATTGGAAAAAGGTGAATGCATTTAAAAAGCATCGCAAGCAAACTTTGCGCCTATGCTCTTAAGTAACATTTACAAAAATTATAATTTTACCCTTCTGACTTTAGTGAGAACTCTATTGAAATAAGTGCTAAATTTTTTAGTTTTGTTTGTCTTATGGAGCTTCGTAAACAATTTTTAATTATGAAAAATTTCTTTCCCCACTAGCTACCGAGACAGGAAGTGTTAATAAAATTCTTAGTTTACAACTAGGTACATTTGGGTATAAAGAAATTAGGTCATTTAATAAAAGAACAAATTAAAAGCAAAATTTATTATATAAAGTTAATAAAATAAGTCAATACTTTTTAAGTTATTAAAGATCAAAGATTTTAATTATTAGTGAAAAAAATGCATGTTATGAAGCGGTTTCTCGTAAATCACTGAAAAACTGTCACTGTTACTAATAAACCAAGTATAAAAGTTATACTGAGAATAAATCGGGTATAGGCAAAATCACTACCAATAAACATGGAATAACTTAGATATAGGTTATACTTGGTATAAGAATTTAGTCCAAGTTTATACCGACCCACACCCTTGTTTAAGTCTGGTATAACCTATTTTATGATTGTCAGTGTCATCAGAGGCAAAAATATAAATATTATCTTTTGATTTGTTTTGTGAGTAATTAAATAATAAAAAAATGTGTTTAAGGGGTATTGCGGCTTTCGAAGAAGTTGATAATTTAATTAACATGATAGAAAATACACGAAAAAGGAAACTTCTCAAAGATAGAATAAATCCCTTTTCACAGTACACTGATAAGGAATTCAGAATTAAATATCGGTTTTCTAAAGATGGTGTAAGGTTTTTAGAAAACTTAATAGGTAATTAACTTATTTAAATTCGATATTGCATGAAAAGTTGAGTCAAACAGTCCATATAATGCACAAAAAATTTCAAGATGATTCGTTAATTAGTTTAAATTTTATTCAATTTGTTTACCCATAAGAACTATTTTTGCAATGTTATTGTTCAGAAAATAATAGTGATACAGAAATTATGTGGAAACCATATGAAAGAAGAATACTGGTATTTTAAACGTATTTAAAAAATTAATAAACACTCATTTTTATCATTCCGAAAACTTTTCGCCTAGGTTAATTTGGTTTGTCAGTTACAGAGAAAAATCAAAATTGACATATTTGACACAATATATCGTTGTTCTACGTATTTGTGCAGAAGATTGCAACGTTGCCAAACTATTATTTCGGAATAAAGTAGGAATACTTATATCTAACTTATACCGGGTTTATTAGTAACGAATTATTTTCGTACTATATCTACCTTATACTTAGGATAACTATTCTAGATATAAATACGGAATAACCTTAGAATACGAGTGTTTTATTAGTAACAGTGTTATTTTACAAAAAAGTTAATAGTAGTTTAATTCGTATAGCTTATATTCTAAGAATAAACTCTTAAATCACACGCCTTTCGATTATAGAGCTACAACCCCTTCGCAAGAAAACTATCCCATATTCCCGACTTACGAGAGTTGTATTTAAAATAATTTAAATAAATTATTTGGCGACCAGATATCGTTTAATAATTTATGAGCTCGCAAAATATACGCATCTCAATTATTGAATTGCCATTTTCTTTCTATAGTGCAGTCACTGAAGGTAAAAATCAACTATGACTTTCGATTTCGGTAAATCTCCATTCATTTTCACGAAAATTGGTGAGCGGATTTTGATGCTATCAACTTTTTCTGGAGCTCATTTTTGATAGGTATTTCTAAGTACTTTGACAAGTATTTAGTACCTTAGTGTTATAAAATGCATCTCTTTCCCGTTATTTAAGCTTGAATCCTTAGATTTGAATAATCGCAGAAACAATATACATTTAATTACCAATAACTTACTTTAAATTAACATTAAAGGGTTTTTCAAGTAAGTAATTTATTATATTTTTTATTAGCTTGAATTTTAGTGATGAACACTTTTTTGTAAAAACTTACAGTTTTTGAGTTATTTATGAAAAATCGCTTTAAAGGCCTGGCTGAAAGACTTCGGTCGATGGTCTTTTGGAACATTGTATCAATAAAGTATGTCCCTCTCTCTCTCTCTCGCTTTAAAGCATGCATTTTCTTTCACAAAAATTAAAATATTTGATCTTTAATAACTCAAAAAGTATTGATTTATTTTAATCACATTATATAACAAATTTTTTAGTGGGGAGGGCTGACTCAGCCCCCCCCCACTAAAGTATCAAATTCCTGCTCAGTGGAACGAGCTCAAAAATTTTAGTTTGCGGAATATGAGAGCTCATAAATAGCTCATAAATCAGGGCTATTTGTTTTTTGATTTTGGCAAGTGGGGGGGGGGGGCAGATCAACACGGGTGAATTAACGGCAGTGTCTAAAATATAGATGAATAAATTTATTTTAAATTTATTTTCATCTGGTAAGGGCTCGTCCACAGATTTTTCGTAGTCAAATAAACGTTTTTTTCTTCTGGCTCGAATTTCATTTTCAGCTAGAAATTCGGAACTTATATCAAAATTTTCTGCAATTGCATTAAATTTTCATTTGGTCATTAGCCACATTGTCTGTAAGTTTTCATTTTTTCTATAGTTTATGACAGCATTTTTACACAATCTGACATTTTTTTTTATTTTGCTAATTATGCCGCCCCCTTTGTGATGCCGCCTGATGCGACGGCCTCGCGATCATAGCACGGCACGGCCCTGAGAGCAACAACCTTCTAAAATTTTCCAGTAACTATTTTATATAACAACAGTTACGATAAAACTATTTGTGTTCCGATAAAAGTTAAAAATACCAATTTTCGTACTTCCTTTCGGCGATATAATGAGCTTTATCGTGTTTTCGAGATCTGCGATATAGTATAAATTATCAAAATACATTTCTAAATAAGGTTTTTTTGAGAATAAACTGTACAAGTTGTTATCGTTTCAAGATGATGTTCAAATTTGTTGTAAGTATTTAAAGCTATTTTTTTTGTAAGAATTTATAATAATATATTAACACTTCGAGCAAACAGGCTAACTGCTTGGTTTACAATCTTCCTCCATTCCTATTTGTTTTTCGCTTTTTCTTTTCAATTGCTTACATAGAGGTACCTCAGTTCGTCATTAACTTCATGACTCTGTCTGGTCCTAGACATTTTTTATTTCTTTTTTCCACCTATTGTAGCCCTTAACAAGATTTTTGGCGTTCTAGCTTGGGCCATTCTTTAGATATGTCCTAACCATCAAGTCGTTGTATTCTTTGTACTGCAATAATTATATTAGGCTCCTTTTACAATCCTTCTAACTATTTGTTTGTTGATCTGTTAATATAAGCCTCTTTTATTACCATCTCCAATACCAATACTATATTAAATAACAATAATTGACATCAGATGTTGTCGTATGTCGTACTACCCTCATTTAAATTTTTATGTTAGGTTATTATTTTCCCTCACTTTATTTTCTGTTTTCGTAAGTGTTAGCTTATCATTCATATTATTTTCGGTAAATTTTAGATTTTTTAATGCTTTATATACACTCCTGGCCAAAAAAATCGGGACACCTTAAAATGGGTCATTTTTGATGTGTCGAATCTCCTAAACCTGTCGGATTTAAGTGATTTTTTTAATATGTTATAGCCTTATTCTCTAAGAGTATGGATGTAGTAATAGTGTTGCTGAACAGGTAAATGTTATTGTATACAGAGTTTAACAATAAGACTGTGTTTTTCCTGAAAGTTCGTAACACCCTGTGGTTCATATTCTAGCATTTAAAAAATATTGAAATTAAAACTCAATTGTAGCCTTAGCCTTTCTTAACATTCTGATTTTTGACTTATTCACTTAGGATAAATACTGAAAACGTTAGGCACTTTGACAACTAGCCATGTTTTTCATCGATACAGGGTGTTTCTAAATAAGTGCGACAAACTTTAAGGGTTAGTTTTGCATGAAAAAATAATGACAGTTTGCTTTATAAACATATGTCCGCAAATGCATTGTTTCCGAGATATGGGATGTTGAATTATTCCTTACAAACTGACGATTTATTTATTGCTCTAAAACCGCTTGAGATGTGCAAATGAAATTTGGTAGGTTTTAAGGGGTAGTTATTTCACATTTTTTGACATAAAACTGAAAATTTTATATTCGCCATTGGCGTGCATACAGGTAATATGACCGGGTAATATGACCCGTATAATATGACCCGTACAACGCACCGATTTTATTTGTACATATCAACCGGTTTTAGAGCAATAAATAAATCGTCAGTGTGTAAGGAAAAATTTAACATCCGGTATCTCGGAAACTGAGTATTTGCAGACATATGTTTATAAATCAAACTGTCATTATTTTTTCATGCAGAATTGCCCCTTAAAGTTTGTCGCACTTATTTAGACACACTCTGTATTGATGAAAAACATGACTAGTTGTCAAAGTGTATTCTAAGGTTATTTCGTATTTATATCTAGAATAGTTACCCTAAGTATAAGGTAGATATAGTACGAAAATAATTCGTTACTAATAAACTCGGTATAAGTTAGATATAAGTATTCCCACTTTATTCCTAAATAATAGTTTGGCAACATTGCAATCTTCTGCACAAATACGTAGAACAACGATATTTATGTTGTATCAAATATGTCAATTTTGATTTTTCTCTGTAACTGACAAACTAAATTAACCTAGGCGAAAAGTTTTCGGAATAATAAAAATGAGTTTTTATTGACTTTCTTAAATACCTTTAAAATACCAGCATAGATAAAAGTGTTAACCAGTATTCTTCTTTCATATGGTTTCCACAGAACTGCTGTATCATTATTATTTTCTGAACAATAACATTTCAAAAAAGTTCCTAGGAGTAAACAAATTGAATAAAATTTAAACTAATTGACGAATCATCTTGAAATTTTTTGTGCATTATATGGACTGTTTTACTCAACTTCTCATGCAATATCAAATTCAAATAAGTGAATCACCTATTAAGTCAATAGTTCGTCAATTAGTTTAAATTTTATTCACTTTGTTTATTCCAAAGAGCTTTTGTTGCAATGTTATTGTTTAGAAAATAGTAATGATTACAGCAATTCTGTGGAAACCATATTATGACAGAAGAATACTGGTATTTTAAACGTATTTAAAAAAATCAATAAAGACTTATTTTTATCATTCCGAAAACATTTTACAAAAGTAGAGTCAAGTTTGGCTTATAAACAATTTGAATAACTCTGTTAATATTGACTGTGGACTACAGAGAATAATCTACTTTGGTATTTGAAAAGCTGGTATTTTTACACGAATTTAAAAAAAACTTTTCGCCTAGGTTAATTTGGTTTGTCAGTTACAGAGAAAAATCAAAATTGACATATTTGACACAATATAATATCATTGTTCTATGTATTTGTACAGAAGATTGCGACGTTGCCAAACTATTATTTCGGAATAAAGTTGGAATACTTATATCTAACCTATATCGAGTTTATTAGTAACAAAATATTTTCGTACTATATCTACCTTATACTTAGAATAACTATTCTAGATATAAATACGGAATAACCTTAGAATACGAGTGTTTTATTAGTAACAGTGTAAGGCTATAACATATTAAAAAAATCACTAAAATCGGACAACAGGTTTAGGGGATTTGAGACATCAAAAACGACCCATTTTTAAGATGTCCCGATTTTTTTGGCCAGAAGTATATATTTTTTATTCTATGAAAACCTTGCTTAAAATATATTAAAGAGTGCCATTGTCGGCAGTAAGTAAAACAATGCTTGTTAGTATGCTGGGCAACATGAGAGCCAAAGATCGGCAAGCGGTCTCGGCACCTTAAGAAGAAGAAGCCATTGTCGGTTTATTATGTTCATGATTCTCAGCTTGTATTTCACTTAAAGTAAAGATGTCTATAGTCCTTCTCCCTTTTCGAAAGCCATACTGGTATTCTTCTATGATATTGTTATAAGTTCTTGCTAACTCGTTTTTGACGTTTTCTGTAGTGCCTTCTTCTTCTTGTAGTTCCTTCTCCTATCGGAGGTTGGCTATCATCACAGCTATCCGTACCTTATTGGCGGCTGCTCTGAAAAGATCTACTGAGCTGCAACTATACCACTCTCTTAAGTTTCTCAGCCAGGAAAATATTCTTCTACCTATGGATCTTTTCCCCTTAATTTTTCCCTGAATTATGAGCCTTAACATCTCATATTACGCACCTATAGAAATGTGGTCCAAATATTCCATCTTTCTTGTTTTGATGTTCTTTATCAACTCGCAATCCTTTTATAGCCTTCGTAACACTTCTGGATTCGTAACTCGTTGGATCCATGATATTTTCAAAATCCTTCTATAGCACAATATCTCAAATGCTTCCAACACCTCTTTATATTGTTTACTTTTAGTGTCCAGCTTTCCATTCAGCAAACAAAGTCGAGAACACGTAGCATCTTAAGGCTCTTATTCTCAACTCCCGAGGAAGGTCTGGATTAATAAACATTTTTTTCATTTTTAGAAATGCTTTTCTTGCAATTTCATTCCATTAGTGGTTCTTCCTTTTGCCATATGTTTTTTAGTACCTAGTTTGTAAATTTTGTACCTATGTCAGCTGCGCTTTTCCATATTTTAACTAATTGGGCTAAAATTATGCTGAGGTTTATTTTTTAATCACATAGGATGTAAAAAATGAAAAAAAGCGAATGCTTGGATTAAGAGCATTTTGCCTATATCTTAGCGGGGGGTACTTGCAGCTAGGTACTTGTTGCCATCATTTTAATCTTACACATATTTTTGTTGCACCATCTCTTCTGATGTCCCTAATTCTTCAGTTTTATTGACTGTATTATTAGTCCAGGGTAATGAGGTTTTTTCCATAACACTTGAACAGCCAGGGTATTGAAGGGTTTTTTCGACAGGTAATAACTATAAGAGCAAATTATAACTATTTCCTGCGTAGGATCTGACAGCCATTTTAATTTATAAACAATTAAGTGTCAAACAATGACATTTTTCACTTTTTTTTTCAAATCAATGGAAAACAGGGACACTTATGGATTTTTTAGTACAAATATCTTCGAGATTATGGAAATAGCTTTAAAATGACGTTTTACAAAGTTTGATATACTCATTTATTGTTAATATAATTGCGAAAAAAGTTTGGAATCGCAAAAAAATTATTTTCGCAATAACTGTTGTAAAAATTAGTGTACAGCTCTGAAGTTTTTGTCAAATAATGGTTCTTAGGTGCTTAATATGTGATAAAAATTTCAAAGCGATTCATTCAATTGTTTAAATTTTATTCAAATTGTTTATCCCAGAGAGAATTCTATTTTGCAATAACATAAGTCAGAAAAAGATGACGTTAGAACCATTCCACCGGTGTCAAATGAAAGAGCATGAGCTATATTTTTAACTTGGTTTAAAAAAAGTGAATAAAAAATGCATTTATTAGTAATAAATAAATATGCAAAAGTATCGTAAATCTTTCCTTATAAACTTTTTATTTTGTTATGATAAGAAATTAAATAAATTTATTACAATTTTTTATCAATTATGATATAAATAACAGTACTCGGTAGTTGTGCACTTAAAACAGGGTAACAAATTTAATTTTTTTGGAAAAAGTTATTCAAAAAGTTTATAAAGAAAAATTTGCATAATTATTGATTATTTATTATTATTATTAAAATTTCATAATACTGCGCGCATGCGCACACAGACAGTATGTCGTTTAGTTGCTAAATCTTTCTATAGTTATGTATAAATATATCAGTGCAAGAAAATGTGTGAAAAGAATATATTAGTGTTTTTAGTAAATATATTTATTATAATTTTTGTGTCTTTGGATTTGTCTTCTTCAGGAGTAAGATGAGTATTATTAAAACATTTTATTGTATATTTATTATACATCACCTTGTCTGTTTGTTACCGTGAATTTTCATTAGTTACGTTCGAACCGATACAGACACAGTCCTCGTAGCGTATTTGGTATAGCATTCGACCAGAGATCGAGAGGTCTTGAGTTCGAAACCAGTGCAATCCTATACTTTTTTTTATCTTTTTGAAAGCAGTAAGCACAAAATTAGTTTGGTGTTTAAAAAAAATAAAACAAACTGTTTAAACTATATTTATTTTTAAGAAATCATTTAATGTAAGTATAACTTCTTACGTGCGTACAAAGTACACACACATTCTTTTTTTATTCACTTTTTTAAACCATGTTGAAAATGTAGCTCATGCTCTTTCATTTGTCATCTGTGGAATGGTCGTAACATCATTTTTTTCTGACTTATGTTATTGCAAAAAAATGTTCTCTAAGATAAACAATTTGAATAAAATTTAAACAATTAAATAAATCACTTTGCAATTTTTATCACATATTAAGCACCAAAGGACCCTCATTTGACAAAAATTTCAAAGCTGTACACTAATTTTTACAACAGTTATTGCGAAAATATTTTTTTTTGCAATTCCGACTTTTTTCTTAAATATATTAACAGTAAATGAGTATATCAAACTTTGCAATACGTCATTTTATAGCTCTTTCCATAATCTCGAAGATATTTGTACTAAAAAAATCGTAAGTTTCAATCCTTTTCATTGATTTGAAAAAAATGGGGAAATGCCATTTTTTGACAGTTAATTGTTTGTAAATAAAAATGGCCGCCAGATCCTACCCAGGAAATAGTTATAATTCTTACAATTTGTTCCTATAGGTATTACCTGTCGAAAAAACGCTTCAGTACCCTGGCTGCTGAAGTGTCACGAACAGGGTATATTTTTGTCTTATTACCCTGGCCTATATTGACAAAACTGAAATTGATTAGGTGTTTTTCATTTTTCATCTATTTTTATTCCCTTTACTTTCCAATCCAACGATTGTTCAAAGGACGTATGGTATGTTTATTTTGTGTGTATGACAGTATTGTGTGTCTATTGACTTTCTCTAATTTTAAGTTTTTTTTTATCATTTTTGTTTATGTTTTAGTTTTCTATTTCTGAAGTGGCTGTGTCTATGCCGCAGCCCACTCGTGATCCACTGGTAGACTTTTTCCGGGGTGGGCTGTTTCGAAAACCGTTCAGTTTACCCAATACTGAGATACAGGTAGTTCCTAGCTACTTCAAATTTGTCAATATTTTATCGATTTGTTTGTTTTATTTGTTTTAGTCTTCTGTTTTTGAAGGTGCGTTTTCTTTTCCGCTACCTGTTCGCGATCCACTACTAGACTTGTGCTTGGGTATGCTTTTCCGAAATCCAAGCTTTGCTGATATTCAGGCACAGGTATGTAGTTGTTTGGTTTCTGTTTATGTTTTTCTATAAATTAGGTGGGTAATTACAATGTGCATTTTTATTCTTTTTACCTGATATTAGTTATTGTTATAAACATATTAATATTTTTAAGTGGCCATTCTTATATTATATTCCTAAATTACGCTATTTTGTGTGATGTCTCTCTCTCTCTCTCTCTCTCTCTCTCTCTCTCTCTCTCTCTCTCTCTCTCTCTCTTTCTCTCTCTGTGTGTGTATCTCTCTCTCACTCTAATGCCTTCGCTTCTTATGGAGTATTAGGCTCTCTTGCGTTTCTTAGGCCGCACCTACATTGGATCCGTTTTTCTCCGATCCTATCAGATCATATCAGATCCGCCGCCATCCGACGTCTGATTAAAAAATAAACTCATGGTATTAAATGACGGCACCTACATTGGATCCGTTTTTTCCGATCCGATCAGATCAGATCAGATCAGATCCGATATCGGCCGACGTCGGGAGTAGCTTCTAATATTCAGATCGAGAAGTGTTTGGTTTCATTCCGGTTTTTGCATATAAGTAATTTAATTTTTTGTTTTAACTATTTCATGAAATAAATCAACAATAAATAGCTTCCAAATCTTAATATTTAATTTTGTAATATGTGTCTCTACAATATAGACATTTTATAATGTTGTCTTGAATATAAGGGTTACAAAATTTCTTTATTTATAGGTATAAAATTTAATATAGTCGGTTCGCTAAACTCAGACACAACTGGCTAGTGATTTTAGCAAGTAATTTTGCCAATTTAGTAAAATTGGCAAAAAAAATAATTACTAAATAGTTAATAATTACTAAATAGTTAGTAATTTTGCCAATTTTGGCAAAAAACAAAAAAATACCTACTAAAATCATTAGCCAGTTGTGTCTGAGTTTAGCGAACAGACTATACCTCTAGCACAGAATAGGAAACAGTTATTGTTTCCTATTTCTGTCCCTCTAGGTAAATAGTTTTATTGGGATGGTCAATTTCACTTTGGTTATAAAATTCTAACGGGTACTATGTGTCTTTGAAATGGCCAAAATAATCTTGGATAAAACCTTACAAAGAGAACCGAAGTTTATTACTGATCAATTTGTGATAAAACCGGAAGTATAATTATTATACTACCTATTACATAATGTGTTACTATATCTTTATATATGAGAATATTTTTTAATACGTGCCAACACAAGGCTATTTTGTAATAAATCAATGTATTTTTTCTTTTCTCATAAATTATTTTACATTCTTGTGACGAAATAATAGGATCTTAAATTTATCAGGATAGTTAATAGTTATGTAGATCTTTGTTTATATTAAATTTTCCTAAAAATCTGTCTTTATTAAATTTATGCATCCATTGTTTTCCAACAACAGCCAATACATTAACACATCTTCATCAGAAGTCATTGTCGGTAGTCGGTGGTCGGAAGTTAACGGAATCAATGTAGGCACCCTCGCCGGAAAATCGGTCTATATCGGATTGGATCGGATCGGAGAAATACGGATCCAATGTAGGTGTGGCCTAGTCAAAAGTGGAGCATGGATGATTGGATAGATCAATGCATGCGCTTCTATTTTATTCCTTCTAAATTTCCTCTACAAGTATTTTCTATTGCTTTATATTTCTTGTTCTTTGTTTGATCCCTCTCCATCTCAGGCCAATTCTTTCATGATCTCTTGTTAAAGTTCTTCTCCAGATATTATCCGGTCTTCCTTTTTAGTTTCGTTTTTTTTTTTGTATTTTTTAAGGCCCTTTACATTAGAGTATTTTGCAAGCTTGTCGATCTTCTTCTACATATGACTGCTATGTTTGGTTAAGTGACAAATGTCATCTGCGAGCTTTAAATCCTCCAACCGGTTGTGCAGTTTCCACCTGATACCTGTTTCTTATCGTTTATTTTCCCAATGATCCAATTTATTATTATCAGTAATAGTGTCTTTGACAGTACTAATCTTTATTTTAACTTCGCTTTGTATAGCTACATCTTCTACCATTGCTCCCGCATGTTCAACTCTGGTTCTGTATCTCTTGTAGAATAATCTGATTAGGTTGATGTATTTCGTCAGTAGTCCTGATGGTTTCAGAATCGTCATTTACACTCTGTTTATACTATTTTGGCTTAATATATTTCATTGTTTTTTTTTATTTGTTTACTACTTTTTAGTGTTTTTCTGTTAAATTTAGGTTTGGTATATTGTATTCTTAGATCGTTTTCTTGCGCAGCTGTTTCTGTCATATCATTTACGTAATTTCTGTTATTTTTTCTGACATACTTTTTTATCTGTTATTATTTTTCTTTGTACTTTATCTATAGCGCTCTTTTATTTCTTCAGTTGCTTCCCTGTGTAATAGTTATTCCCTGATTTTGACTTTATTATAATGCATATTTATTTATTTGGTATGATCAAAATATAAAGTTGGATGATAGTTCAAACAACCATATGATTTAGGGGACATGTAGCTCTAGTGTGTCTATATCTAATCAATATTGGGTGTATATTTATTCGATCCATATAATTTTTTTTTATTTAATGACATAGACATTAGTCATTCAGCCAGTTGCAATAAAGAATATACAATCCTACCTCTAATACAAAATTAAACAAACAAAATAGTAATACAGTAAATAATACAATACAATAATAATCTAAAAACAATGATGGATCTCTGATAAAGTGATAAAACATTTAAAAAGGATGCAAATCTGAACTTAAATCATAAAAAATTTCATGCCTGCGTACAAATCTTATAGGACCGTGCGTGTATCTGACAAGAAATCTATAATGATATTGTATACAGTAGGAAACATGAAAGAATATCCATGAACGAACACATAAAACACGCTGTATTTTCCTGTCACCGTGTCACACAAAAAATTGGCCAGCTCAACTAGATGTAATAATTATTGTTACATGTACTTGCACCGGACAATTTTCTTTGTGAGTCGGTGACAGGAAAATACAGCGTATTTTATATGTTAGTTCGTGGGTATTCTTTCATTTTTCCGACTGTATTTGTTGTGAACCTGTAGCCAAAAGAGAGTGGATACTGAATGGTGCATGCATATTAAGTTTAAATAAATTTTTATACCGAGATTTTGAATGCTGTTGAAACTTAGTACATTCAAAAAAGATATGATCAAGATCACCCTGTTTTCTACAATGTTTACAATTATCGTCTTCAATTACATTTATTTTATATAAATGGCTTGGATAGCAAGTATGCCCAAAACGTAGTCGATTTATAATTGTTATATATTTACGTGGAGTTTTAAAACTCTTAAACCAAGTACTTTGTGGAAATATTGGTTGTAAAGTGGTGTATCTTGTGGGGTTTGTTAAGCAGTAAAGATTCAATTGATCTTTCGATATCGATAGTTGGTTTCTTTTAAAAATAGTAATAACATCTGATACACATAAAGATTATGACAATAAAGTGCCTGACGTTATACTGGATTTAGCTAAGTAGTCTACATATTCATTATCTCTGAGTCCAATATGTGCCTTAACCCAAATAAATTTTATATTGAAGCCAGAGTCTTCTAAATGCTTTAACATATCCTTTATTAAAAATATGTAAGGATCACTAAATGTTTTGGGCAAAAAAGTATTTTTGATATTCTGTAAAACTGATAGGCACTCTGAAAGAATTAACGTTTTTTAGTAAAGGAGTTTTTAACATATTTCAACGCTTCGAGTATGGCCAATGATTCCGCAGAGAAAATTGAAAACTCATTGGGAAGTTTGTACTTGATTTCGAAACCTCCTGAGGGAAACAAATAAGCACAGCCAGTCCCTTCTCTTGATTTAGATGCATCTGTGTATATAACTGTGGCATCCCTGTAGCAGTTCAAAATAGATTTCAGGATATTGTTGCTGATTATGTTGTTTTCGTTGTATGTGGGTATTATTACATCAGTTTTATGGAAGACAGCAAAGTAGTCTTTTGTCTACTGTGTTCAATTCCTTTGAAAAAATAGGATTGTTCTGTAATGCAGTGCATAAAGGCGGAGATGGTTTTTTGGAGTAAGATCTGATTCGTTTGACATAATATACAGGAAAATAATTCTAAATTTGTAGAGTATGTTTTGAGTACCCATTTTTTCCTTAGTAAATTTCTAATCTCCAAAGGAGGCTCAGAAGCTTCAACATGTATTGGTTGTATAGGAGTAGATCTCATAGCACCTAAACAGATTCTCAACGCAGAATTTTGGAAAACGTCAATTTTTCATAAAAGGTTTTTGGAAGCAGAACCGTAGAGAGTAGCACCATAATCTATAATGGATCGTATATAAGCTCTACAAAACTAAAAATCGCAGCCCCACCACACTCTAGTTGTCATTCTAAGGAAATTACTACCTTTGTTACATCTTTCGAGCATATATTGTATGCGTTGTTTCCAAGTTAGTTTTTTGTCCAGAATGAGGCCCAGATATTTGACATTATTTTTAAATGTGAAAGATTGATTAAGTAATACATCTTAGTTTATAGGAAGGTTGTGTCTTGTAAAGACAGATACTGCTGATTTGTTAATTGATAAATTTAAGCCGTTCTCTAAGAACCATGGAAAGAGGGAACTACACACAATACTTAGGTTTTGCATACCGTTTTCATATTTCTTGCTTTCCGTATAGATACAAAAGTCATCCGCATATTGTATGATATTAAATATGATGTTGTTTATTTGCATCTTATGTATGTCAGAGGTGTACAGATTGGATAAAATTGGTGATAATACCGAGCCTTGTGGTAGGTTCGAGGTCCTATTAGTTTGTTATTATGATCTTTGATGTAAATTACCCTATCTGTATAGAAACCGAATATTGTGTTAACGAAAGCAATTGGTATATGATCCATAGAGTTGCCAATTTAACAAAATCCATATTTTTGCAATACGTGATTCATTCCAGCAAAACAAAATTTTTTTTAGTGGAACAGAAAAAGTCCAAGGATGTATCTTGACAATGTAAACTTGACAAAGGCAACCAAAGTGTATAAATAATTAGAAGATAAGACTGTCCTGTGCAAGATTTGGAAAAGTCAACTGGATACTTAAGAACCGCAAAATACCTCGATACTTGAGTAGCAAAGTGTTCAACCAGTGCATCCTCCCTCTTGTGACATATGGATGTCAAATCTGAATGCTAACCAAGTTAAATTTAAATAAACTAGCTACAACAAAAAGGACAATGGAAACGGCAATGTTAGGCATACACTTGTCAGATATAAGGAAGCACGACTGGATAAGACTAAAACCAAAAGTCGAAAATATCACAACAAAAATTGTCAAACTTAAAATGGAGCTTTGCAAAACACACTGCTGGATAAACAGACCAACGCTGGAATGCCACAATACAACATTCGAGGCTTCACAAAAGTAGACGACCAATAGGAAGAACACAGACGAGGCGGGTAGATGACATCAGAAAATAGCTGTAACAAATTGGGAGTGTGTTGCTAAGATAGTGATCAATGGAAGATATTGGAAGAGGACTAAGGAACAACAAGAAGGATATAATACATTTTTATGTATTTGTTATGACCAAAATGTAAAGTTGGATACTGATAGTTCAAACAGACACCAACAGGACTCATATGTTAATGTTATACTTAGAATGGTAATTTAAGAATTTTCATAATCCAATAACTACCCCAAGTCACCATTGAACCAGTATCCCAGTGGCTCCAAATCCGAAAGATAATAACTGGGATTTGGTAAGTTATTGGGGAAAATAATTACATGCAATATTTTACGTCTTTCTTTGTAATTGTGGTGTAATGCTGAGTATTAAGAATTGGAAAATCTGAAAGCCTTTCTCATTCCGTATTTAATTCAGCTAAACCCCCAATGGAAATCAGAATTAAAACGTAGTTTTCTTACAGGACTGCAATACGTGGTTCATTCCACCAAAAAATGTTTTTTGCATAAATTACTTGGCTATACTTATTTCTATATATACTAATAATTTCCACAGTTTTCACTGTATTCCTTCACTCAATCGTTCTCTTCAGTTATTTCTGTTTTGTCAGCCTCCTTCATGTAGATTTATTCTTTTCATCGCTTCGTCTACTTCATCTGTGAGAGATCTTCGAGATCTGCCTTTTTTCCTTTTTCCTATGGGACTCCACTTTATTATTTTATTTATCCAATGTTTTTTTATCAGCTCGTCTGACATGCGCGTACCAGGTCAATTTCTTCTGTTCTATTTAATCTATTTTATCTGAGTTCACTCTCATTCTTTTCTTAATCTCTATGTTATTTATTCTATCCCTTCTTGTTAGACTGTAGCTTCTCCTTAGGAATTCCATCTCTGTTGCTGTTATTTTGTTTTTGATTTTCTTATTTATTATCCAATTATCACCACCATAAGTCAGGATACTTCTTGTCATGGTGGTTATATATTCTTCTTTTCGTTTTTAGCTGATGTTCTTATCTCACAGTACCGGGTTTAATTTTCGTATGCGCAGTGTCTTGTTTGTCCTAGTCTATTTTTTATATATTTTTCAGTTTTTACTTTGTTTGATATTATAAAATCTAAATACTTGTACTGGTCTGTCCCTTTAATTTGTTTACCTTCGCCTATTTCCTATTCTTTTATTTCTGTATTCTCCGTTGTTAGGTATTCAGTTTTCTTTACATTTATTTCTATTCCATTTTTGTAGGTTCTTGTTCCAGTTTTATCATCATAAAGCTAACGTCATCGTCATCTTGTGAGATCACTATTTGGTCGTCAGCAAAACTAATTGTATTATGGTTTCAGGGTTTTCTAGGAATATTTTAAAAAGGGTAAGAGATGTGAAGCAGCCCTTTGTCTTCTTAAATGGACGGACTGCATATTCTAGTACCCCTTTTGAAAGCTACTTTGTTATTCTTGCCGAGTTATTTTATTGCTTTTTTTAATACTCGTGGAACTTCGATGTCTTCCACTGCTTCTCATAGCTTCGTTCTAGGTATAGAGTCATAGTCTTTCTTAAGATCGACAAAACCAGATAGACATATCTATTTTTGGCCATTCTTTTTCTATTGATTGTTCGATCGTATAGATGTGATTGCCTGCCCGGGCCAAAAAAATTGATTTTTATAATTTGTTTAAAAAAATTATTGCAATAAATATAGCAATAACTCCAAAATTGTGATATTTAGCTATAGGGAACATAATATATCAACGTGTTCCGCTTATAATAAGAAATTTCATTATATTTTCGGAAAAACGGAAGATCTGACAACAATGTAAATACTACAATAATATCGGCCGCATCACAAGACCTTTACTCACTAATACCTGTAAAAATCGTGTAAGCCGTTTTTCAGATAATTGAAGCATACCATATACCCATAACATTCACTCTGTATATGTACAGCTACATAACCGGATTAGCACTGTAGTTTTGATAATCCGGTAATACTGAGTTTTTCCTAACTTTTGGTGGAACGTCAATCTTGTCAGGATTTTCTCTTTTGACTCCTTCTTTCATTTAAATATCTCGCTTGTTTTATAATCTGTCTCTGTCTCTTATTCTTAAATCTATCACAATTCTGCGTGCGTTTTATCGCAGGAACTCTCCGGACAAATTACTCCCAGGTTGGAAAAGTGTAGGGGGAAGGTAGTGGATGGATTCCTCTCTTTTTAAGCAGGACCGTTCGGCCCGAGGATGCGAAAGGGATATGTATTACCATATCATATGTGTTCGAAAATGGAGCTCTTTAAAACTTCTTTATTGACGAGTAATGAGAAAAATTCAAACTTACAGCGAGACACACTCAGGAGGAAATTTGGGCAGACCTATTTGCTAAAGGTAATGATAATGAACTGCCAATACCAGAAGTGACGACAAACATAGTAACAATGAACATTAGGAAGAGAGGGGCAAGGAAAGCATTAAGGAGAATAAGAAATAAAATCCCCAGGAGAGGACAGTATACCAAACGAACTCCTATAGTACGAAGGACCAGATCTAATCAAACAATTATTAAGACTAATCTAAAAAATAATAGAACAAAATAGATTACCATGTAATTCGAAATTAATACCTCTCATCCTAGTACCTTTATTCTGACAGGGTTACAAATCTAATCCGGAGAACTAGAGGAGTTAACTTATTAAACACATCAATAAAATTAAAAACCAAATTAAAATTAAAAAACCAAAGTGATAACTAAAAGAAATTATAATAATAATTAACAGAAGAACAACAACCGGTATACACGGCTGTTTTATATAATATTCTACTGAGTGCATCTTCATCTATTTCCTCATTAGGTACTCTGAATACCGATCCTTGGTAGGTACTCTAAATACCGATGCTAGGTACTTAAACAATTACTTTTCACAATTATTTCCCATCCAAATCATTTGTAGTAACTTATTTTTTCAATGAATATGTTTGTACCTATACCTATAGATATTGTAGATATAAACATAATACTGCAGAAGTATAACTTGAAGTTTGTAAACTTAAAATTTTGGCGGAGGAGCGGGGTATACTAATATAATCAAATCACTCCCATTCTTGGATAAACGATATAGAATTTCTATGATCATATATAAATGGTATACCATTATTTTTGCTTCTTGCCGTGTTGTGTTTCTAAAAATTTTCCAACTGCAGACTTCCATCTCGTGGTCAAAGTTACCAGTTTTCTTGTTTTTTAATCTTAGCCTCTCATATATGTTTGACAAGTCTTGTTTTGTTCATTACATCCCTGATGAGACTTTTTTATTCAGTCATTCGAGTTGGACAACTTTTCTAATTCGGACAATTTCGGGAGCGGGGCGTTTCGTACATATTAGAGGTTTAAGTAAAGTACCCTTAAAAATTTGTCGGACAATATTACCAGTTACCTAATTGTAAATATTTTTATCAAAAAATCCTGCAAGATTCAGCTGTGAGGGTATAAATTTGATTATGCGTACGTCCCCTCCCCACCCCTCTATGGAGCCATAAATGATGAATTCTTGCAGGATTGTTTGATAAAAATAGTTACAATTTACTAGTAATATTGTCCGACAAATTTTTAAGGGTACTGTAACAACCTTAAAAATTGTCGGACGATACTACCAGTAATTGGAAATATTTTTATCAAAAAATCCTGCAAAAATCAGCTGTGGGGGAATAAATTTTATGATTCTTCATGATGCGGGCGGTTCCTCCCCCTATGGAGACGCACTATGCAGTCATAAATGATGATTTTTTTGCAGGATTGTTTGATAAAAATACTTAGAATTTTCTGGTAATATTGCCCGACAAATTTTAGGGGTACTCCAGTTGCCGGACTCACAAAAGTTCAGAAACTTGTACATTTACGAAACGCCCCCCTCCCGAAAATTTACAGAAATAGAAAGATTGTTTGACTTGACATGAATAGTCGAATAAAAATGTCTCAAGGGGAAGGTAATAATTTTTTTAATGGTGGGCCCAGTGACTATTGCAGACCTTAAGAGCATATTCATCCTCCTCTTCAATAAGTTTAAAAAATTGCAGAGTAGGCGGTACTGTAGACTAGCCTGAAGCTTCATGCTATATTTTCTGTATGTTTAAAAAATATGAAATAATATTTTTGAAATTGAATAAAGTAATTTTTATTATTTATTTTTTAAATTTTCGCCTGAAATATAATGCTTAAGAATTATGTACATAAATCCGCGTGTAGTTAAAATCCTTGCAATAAATTTTATTTAAAAGTATACATCTTGAATAACGGACTCCCCTTGTCCCGTAAATAAACTGGAAAAATTAATACAACACCAGTATAGAAGTTTCGCTTCATTAATTTCGCCTGGTAGTTTGCCTGGGCCAGGCTCTTTGACGTCTTTCAATGTATTCAGCGCATATTATAAGGTTCCTTCTTTTCCGATGCCTTCCTTTGACGTCTTTCAATGTATTCAGCGCATGTAAGGCTCCTTCACTTTCCGATGCCTTTGAAGTTTCGGTAATTCTGTAGTCTTTTGACATATATTGAAGCTATCATGATTTGTTATAGCTTCTCAGATTTTCAAACTCTTCTTTATAAAATTGTTTTTTACCACCCTTATTTTACTTTGTATTTTATGCTGTATTTCTTTGTGTAGTTGTTTGCATTGTAACGTTTACGTTTTCCCAGTGTAGATTTTAATTCGATCCCCATACCTTCACGGCTTCTACTTATTTGCCTGTAGCCCTTAGGACCTATATCCGCGTGTTTTTCTCAGAAAAACATATGTGCGTTCCAATGCCATATTCCCCATAAACCGCCTGTTTTCACATTCAACGTGGGTATCTAGAACTGGAAAAAATCATTAACACTTAATCCCTTAAATAGCCATAACTCATTGAAGAATTATAGTTCTGAGACATTTGACGACTATGCCGATGCATGTTATTAAGGCTCTTTTTGGATGTTTCTCGGGGCCGTTGACAAACTCGCGTACCCCAAGCCGTCAGTCTTATTTAAGCAGAAATCTGAGATATCTTGGCATTCGTGAGTTAAACTTTGTGGCAGTAAGTTAAGCCGTCTCAGTCATGTAGTGAACGTTAGTTGTTTTGTGATGGACCAGCCCAGACTAGTATGGTAACTCGTTAAAAAACCTCTTTTCTTCATAGAACACTCGCTGTGAATACTTAATTTTGTTCACAGGGCTGGTCCCTGGCCCAAGTCCCAGCTAGCATCTATCGCTGGTATCTGAATCCATATTACACTGTGGCCAAAGCTATTCTTTGTCGTTCCTTCTATTTTGACTTCGCCGCTGGGTAAATGACCTGGCCTAGATAAAGAATGCCTCTAAGGGCATCCTCTACATCTGTTTCACGTAAGTTACGCATTCTTTATTAGAAGTATTGAGATGTCTTCTCGCGTGTCCAGAGCAAGGACTTTATGTTTGTGTTTCTTCCGTGGGATAAGTTCATTGACTTACAGTTTTAGCCCATTTTTAGTGCTAATAGTGACATTTACATATATGCCGGTCACTTGTTTTTTATTTTTAATATTTAAATAAAAGACATTTCACCATGTAAATTTTTTGAGTATCTTTAGAATATTATTATTGAGTATTATTAGATTTATATATAAACAAAGAGCTCTTTCTTTTTTTGTTGTAAGTGAACGGTAAGAATAAGTTTTATTTAGAGTATCGATTTTTTATTTTTTTGAGTAACTTCAGTTTATTTTTTTTTGAGTTAATAGTGGTTTTCGTTCACTTACATTTTACATTTCGTATTTTGTTGGTTTTATTGTGTTGGTGAATACACTAATGTATATGCAATTTGTTAACCATTTTTAAATAATTATTGTGTAATTTTTGTTTTTGTGGTTGACGTTTTTACGTTTTATTTGCATATATTTTGTGAGCATTAAGAGATTTCATTGAGTATTTTAATAAATGTTTTGTTAAAGTTTACGATGTCGTTTTTTATTTATTATTTACAGCTCAAGACTAAGAATAATGTTGTTTTGTCGTAGTAGAGTTACTAATTTCTTTGTTGCGTTACGTATAGTTAATTGTTCCTTTGTAAATTTAAAACGGTTAAAATTTAATGCAGCCCAATATTTTCATTTGTGTATTCAGTATTTACGTTTTCTTAGAGTCCAAGTGTCAAACCATCAGTTAATGCTATCTATTTATCTTTTCTCTATCTTCGTTTCATTAGCTCTATTCGCATACCATTATTTATTCATTTAACATCTTTCATTGTAACAGAAGCCCAACCCAAAGAACCGCGCCCACATCTCTTCCGACTGAGCAACGTGGCCTTTTTTTCGTCAATGGAAACGATTGGACCTTTCCATCTTCGGTCATTCCTTATTCCATCTAAGGATAATATCGTCCTAATCCTTCTGGTTCAGCCTTCATGACCTCTTGTCCATCCGATCGTTATAGCATTTATTTCTAATAGTAGTTTTTTTATCTATAAGATGAAGTGTATCATTGGCCATCCACTACTGTTTTATTTATTTTTTGCGTTTCTACGTATTTATTTTTTTCGCAGACCAATTTTTCACAAGTTTTTTTTTGTATTTGGCAAATTTTGTCCAAAGTTGTTATTTTATTTTGAAAATAAAACAAATGCATTTTTATTCGAATAATTGTTTGTTTTATATGTCCATTTTTAGAGAATATTCCTCCTGTTAACGCTTGCGGCGCCTTCTGTAATAGTTCTTTGTTTTTTTTTTGTTTCAAAAGTCTATAAATATTTACTTCTTCAACTTCGGTCATAGTTGATCATATCAAAACTGTGAAAACTATTGTTTTCAATACTTAGGGAAAATTTTTTACGTAAGAATGCCACTACAGCTATTTTGGCGGAGTTCCCTTTTCAAGTTTTTACTATGCATCTACACTTTATATTCTGTAACTGAATACGTTGAGGAGTGGGGAACTGTTTGATTCAAGTTCTTCATTTAGAATTATATCGTCATATAATTGCTTAAGTTGTTGTAAAGAATAACAAGAGCCAAAAGAAAAGTCACTTACATAGAGAAGTATACAAACATGCACGTGTTGACTGCCCTAAAACTTACATAGATCAAACTGGTGGAAACTTTAACGAACGTATAACCAAACATAAAAGGCTTTCAATAATAAAAAACACATTCTACGTACGCAGTTCACCTAGATCCTATTATTCTTTTAATGAACAATTTCTAATTCTTAATATTCAAAATAAAGGCCTTAAACTATTCTTATTACAACCTTTGGAAATTAATAAATAAAAAATACAGATATTATTCTGAATGACCAACTTGAAACAAACGGCTCCCCACTCATCAACATTTAGTTAAAGACTATAGTAGTGTTCGCGCAGTACAAATCAAGCATACCCAGAGTAAGTTCAGGATTAGTTTCCAATGCGCAGGCGTCAACGTAAACTTATCCTGGACATGCTCAGGATTTTTCGCTCCGCGAACAATTTTCGGATTCGCAATGTAATGACGGGTTGCATACATTAAGGTTAGAGAAGGAAGCATTTTGTTGTCTCTTTCTTATTTCGAAATAAATGTCAAAAAAATGCAAATGCAACAAATTTTTATGTCAACAAAGAGAAAGAGAAAAGAGAATAAAAGCAACAGGCAAAGGATTAACTTTCTATTCAATAATTCAATGCCTTTCTTAGAAGGTAGAAATTTGATTAGAGTCTTTCTTTATTATTTCCACAATATTATGTGGTTATTTCCACTCGGAAATCCAGCTTACATTTTTGTAGAGAGTAAAAGATTGTTGATATATAGATATAAAAATTACCTTTAACTTCCTGGGGGTTGAACATTATCTGAAGAAAGGAATAATTTAGTAAAACAATCATTTCCAATTTTGATATCTATGTATTGAATTTGATGGGTTGTGGCATTGTGTTGTGGTTTATTACACCACAAAAATAATGAAATATAACAAGACACAAGAAATAGTTTCAAAATAAGTTTGATGTATTGTTTATGTTTCATTATATTCAATAAGAGACTAATTTAACTAATAAATTAAACTGAAAAATAAACCACAAGAATATGTAGGTATTTATAAGCTCATTTAGATAGAAGAAATGAAGTAAAAACATAGTACAATTTATTGTAATACATACTACCGTAATAGATAATCATGAATATCGAATGAAAATAATATTAGAAAAGGTACCTACTTATTTATAAACATTCGAAATGGAAAACATTGACAAAAACAACTAAAAAAGCTTTAATATAAAAAATATTAAAATTTGTTTGAAGAATACTTAAATGACACAACACTTTACATAATTTCAAAACTTTAAAAACCAGAATCTACATTTACAAGTTGTTTAACAAAACAATATTTTAGGTTAAGAATTGGAAGGAGTAAGAACAGAATGTCAAGAAATTCTTCCCAAATATTTTGTGCGCCTGTGCGAACTTAAAATCCGAAACAAAATCCTCGAACGTCGAGAGCGTATCCCGGACATGATCAGGATCTTTTTTCTGTATTGCGCGAACACCGAATTAAAAATCCGGAGGGTGTTCAGAGGGAAAGATTTGGACTCCGCGAACGCCAAATTTTGTAATGCGCAGGCGTTCTCCCTCTGGGTATACCCAGGACGTACTGCGCGATCAAAGCTTATAAAGTGTAGATACTAAAATCACATCACCTGAAAAAGGCACTCTGCTGAAACAGCTATAGTAATATTAACTTTTAATAAAATTTGTGAAAGTATAGAAAACAAGAGTTTTGAGCGTATTGTTAGATAATACCGTATAATATGAAGTTACCATCAGGTAAGGGTGAAATCGATCACTTATTTAATAACGAGACTTCGTACAGTACTCGTGAGGTGTTCATGTACAAGAGATATGTCATTCGATGTACATTTAACACTGTAATTTTCAAATGCAATCTTAAATGACACTTTTCCGTAACTGTTCTTCATAGGCTACTATTTCATTACTCATTTAAGGCTCTTTGGTATTAACCTGTATGAACACCACAAAAATTATTTATTTTATGTTTTTGAGGTTAGGTGACCACACGTGCTTGAATTCATCATCGATATAATAAACAATCAAAGCCGGACCTGGCGAATGTAAGGGGTTGGCAAATTCTTCTCGTTTTCGTATAAGAAGAGTCGGGAAGAGGAGAGAATTTTCCGAAATTAATGTTTATAATTGCATTGTTTCTTGTGCAAGAAAATAATAGAATACATTGATTAAGTTTCTTAAGTCACTAATGAGTATTTCCCGAGTGAAACTAAGATATACAAATTGAATTACGTTTCGGAAAGTTTAAGAAATCCTCAAGATATAAGAATAGGAATCTCGTCACGATATGAATTTAAACGAGTTTTTTGTTTAATGAGATTCCGAAGAGAGATTCTCTAAGATATTTTAATCAATTTGAGTCTCAGCTGGCTTGACCTCAAACCACTGCGATATATTTTAGATTATATCTGTGGTACTGTGGTGTTGCTACAAGACGACAAACCTTCTAAATATTTTGTTTCATTAGCATTAACGAAACGACATTTTTTGTCTACTAGCCCCAAAAACTTTGAATTGTCTATAAAATCTAATAGACAAGGCGAAAACGGCGGGTTCGTTGGAAAAAATATTTCCATGAGATTTTTTTGCATAATCACATCCGTGAGACATCCCAGAATAAGGTTCAAGAAGTCGCCCACGTGAAAAGTGGTCCAATTTTTTTTAACAATTTTTTTTAATCAAATTGCAAAAATTATTATTTTTGGTCTGGACAAATTTTTTTTAGGGTTTTTAGACCATTCTGGATAAAAAAGGTCTCCTGTAATTTTTCTCTAAAGTTGATGGTTTTCGAGTTATAAGCAATTTAAAATTTGAAAAACGCAAAAATGGCTATTTTTAATACTTAATAACTCGGTTAAAAATTATTATAATGAAAGTCAGAAAGTGACTTAATCAAAGTTTATAGTCCCCCTACATGATCGTTTAGAAATTTGTGTCATTATTTTATTACTAAGCTGTTATTTTGAATTATTAACAATAAGCCGTAAGACCGTATTGACGCGGCTGTAAATGTGAGTGCGAGTAAGATTCCCGATTGGACTGCCGGAATGGCATCTCTCTCGCACTCACCATAGACGGTCGCCTAATACGTGCTGGCGCTCATTATTATTACTTAAAAATAACAGCTTAGTAATAAAATTATGACAAATTTTTCTTCAGGATCTTGTAGGGGGCTTTAAACTTTGATTTAGTCACTTTCTGACTTTCATAATAATAACTTTTAACTAATTTAAGCCTTGAAAATCGCAGTTTTTCGTTTTTTTTTCAATTTTAAATTGTTTATAACTCAAAAACGATCAAATTTAAAGAAAAATTGCAAGAAACATTTTTTGTCCAGAATGGTCCAAAAAAACCTAAAAAGAATTTGTACGGGCCAAAAATATTGATATTTGCAATTTGATTAAAAAAAGGACCACTTTTCACGTAGGCGACTTCTTGAACCTTATTCTGGGATGTCTCACGGATGTGATTATGCAAAAAAATCTCAGTGGGTTTAGGCCGACTCGACGACATGCCTCGACTGTTCTCTGTCTTAAGTTAATATTATTTGTATTACTTTTGTTAATTATTTCGTATGTACTATATATATAGTCTATTAAGCTTTACGTATTTTTTTCTTCTGCTATAAACCTATACTGATCTTCTATTCTTTGGTTCCAAGAGGTGTTCTCAATGTTTAGATCATTTCTTCTAAAGAACTCGATCTTCCTTATTTGATTTCTGTTTATGGTTTCCTTTCAATATTTTTCAGTACAGCCTATCACTTTATCTTTGATCATTCTAGCGTTCCAATCAGATATTATTATTATAGTATAGTATAGTTGATCCAGAAGATGGCATAACCCAGACATCCAAAGTGAAAGTTATCCTTCAACACCAAATTGTTCTATATGGTCCACACAATGTCCAGAAAAAAGTCACACCATTTTGAGCGTCGGGTTTGGGGGGAGAGGGGGGAGAAATCGGTAAATTCGTAGTTTTTTAAGTTTTTCGCCATTATTTCTAAAACTATGCGGTTTAGCATGAACAACCTTCTATACAAAAATGTTCTACATTAAGTTTGAAATAAAAAAGGCCCTATGCATAATCTTTCTTAAATGAATGGTTCCAAAGTTACGGAGGTAGTATAGTATAACTGGTCCAAAAAAGGGCCTAACCCAAACATCCAAAGTCAAAGTTTTCCTTCAACACCAAAATGTTTTATATGGTCCACATATTGTTCAGTAAAAAGTTACACCATTTTGAGCGTCCGGTTTGGGAGGGAGATGAGAGAGAAGCCGGTAAATTAGTAGTTTTTTAAGTTTTCGTCAATATTTCTAAAACTATGCTTTAGCGTAAACAATGTTCTACAAAAAATTTAAAACAAAAAATGTTCTATACATAATTGTTATAAAATCAACGGTTCCAGAGTTACGGAGGGTGAAAGTCGAGGTTTTCGATACTTTTTATATTTTTTTGGCAATATTTATGATATAACTATACCAAAAACCCAGACATCCAAAGTGAAAGTTATCCTCCAACACCAAATTGTTCTATATGGTCCACATAATGTTCAGAAAAAAGTCACACCATTTTGAGCGTCGGGTTTGGGGGGGAGAGGGGTGGAGAAATCGGTAAATATAAAAAGTATCGAAAACCACCACTTTTCACCCTCCTTTTTATAACAATTATATATAAAATCTTTTTTGTTTTAAATTTTATTTAGAACATTTTTCTATAGAACATTCCTTACGCTAAAGCATGGTTTTAGAAATATTGACGAAAAACGTAAAAAACTACTAATTTACCGACTTCCCCTTGACGAAAAACGTAAAAACTACGAATTTGCAGATTTCTCCTACGCTCCAAATGGTGTGACTTTTTTCTGAACATTATGTGGACCATATAGAACAATTTGGTGTTGAAGGATAACTCTCACTTTGGATGTCTGGGTTTGGGTCTAACTATACCATACTATTAGTGCGTCGAATTTTTCTCTAGTTTCATCTAGTTCGTTTTGTAAACCGTTGTAAAATTCTATTATTTTTTCTGTGGTTTCTTATAATTGGCCATGTATTTGTGTTATATACATTTTTTCTAGTAATTGTGGTCCCATGTTAATTACTCTTAAATTAAGTGTTTTACTTTTATTACTTTTTTAAGCTTGCTCTTATTATCCTCACTCCAAATTTCGTCATATTTTCCTATTTAAATCCTCAATAATGAATAAAAAATGCAAATAAATATTTAAATTTTTATTTTTATTAAAAATATTAACATCAACAGTCCTTTAAAAAACAAATTTCACCACTAATAACTAATACTAACTACGATTTTAATGAGCATTGAGTACAGCAGCATTGACATTAGCTTTTTGTCCTAAAATCTTCCCGTCCACATCAGCATGTGCTCCTAGTTGCTTTCCAAATCCGAGTTTGACTCCTCCTTTAATGCCGATTTCATTACCCAAGATATTCACTTTGGTGTCTACGTTTAGGTTGGCCAACGCTTCTTGTCCGGTCAAAACTTTTCCAGCTAGAAAATTTTAAGTTGAAAAATCATCGAAAATAAAGTATTCGTTATACACATACATACATAATCGATTGCCTCTTTTACCATTAGGTGTCGAGGATTCCTCCTTTATATTATACTCTCTGCTAATTTACGCCACTTCTTCCTATCTGCTGCTAAAACTTTTGCTTCTTGCCACAATGTTCCTCTTTTCTTGAGTATTTCGTTTACACTAGTGTTCCAGCTTTTCCTTGGTCTGCCCCTCGTGATTTTACCCACTGCTTTGGCCTCCCATGTCATTTTCACTTGTCTGTCATCACTTGTTCTTATCATGTGTCCAGCCCATTTTAACTTCTTTTCTTCAACGTTTTTGTTAAGCTATTTTACCTGTAATTCATGTCTTATATCTTCCTTTCTTCTTTTGTCTAATCTTCTTGCTCCCACCACTTTTCTTAAGTATCTCATTTCCGTAGCTTGTAATCTTTTTGTTTGTCTGTCATTAAGTACCCAGTTTTCTGCCCCATATATTGTAATTGGCATATATACGGCTTTATATACTGTCGTTTTGGTTTTTCTCGATATTTCTTTTTTGTTTAGGAAATTTTTATATAGTGAATAATAAGTTCTCGTTGCCAATTTTATTCTGTTTCCGATTTCATTTTCTTGTGTACCTTTGTTGTTTAACATTATTCCCAAATACTTAAAGAGGTCTACTTGCTAGATTTTTTGCCCTTCGATTTCAATATTTTTAGTTGCTTCTTTGTTGGCTATTGTCATTACTTTAGTTTTCTGCGCATATTTATTATTAAGTTGTAGTTTTTTAGTTCTTAGCCCAGATTCTTATGTTGTCTGCGAGAGCCTTTTCAGTTCTTGCAACTATTACAATGTAATCAGCAAATGGACAGGCTTCAATTTTTATTTGCTGCAAATTTCTATACCATATAGCGCATTTTTTAGGTTTTTCCAACACTTTTTAATAACTTCATCCATAACAGAAATAAATAACAGTGGGCTCAGCACTCTACCTTGTCTAATCCCGACGTTGTTAGAAAATTCGCCTGAGATTAAGTTACTTGTCCTGACCTGGTTTTTTGTGTTGACATACAAACTTTTTATTACACTTACAAGTTCTTCATCTACTTCCTTGTTTATCAGGCTTTGCCATATTCCTTCTCTATTGACCATGTCAAACGCTTTTTTCATATCTAAAAACGCCAGGTACAGTGTATCGTTTTTACACAGTGTTTTTTCAGTAATTTGCTGTAGTGTGAATATATTTATGATCATGTACGCTGTGTGATGGTCTAAATCCACTTTGTATATCTGCCAGTAGAGGCTCAACTATTTCTCGTAGTTTCTTTTCTAGAATGACTTCGCAGATTTTTAACGCTGATCAGAGAAGTGATATACCCTCTAATTACTGCACTCTTTAGTGTCCCCCTTTTTGTGTATAGGCAGTATTATTGAAATGTTCCAATCCTCTGGAATTTTTTTGTTTGTCCACGCTAAATTTAGTAGGTCATGTAATTCTTGTTTACCCTGTTGTCCAAGATATTTCAATAATTCAGCATCTATTCCGTCAATCCCTGCTGCTTTGCCAACTTTTAGTTTTTCTAGTGCATCTTCAACTTCTTCCATCTTTATTTTAGTTTCGTGAACGTCTTCTTGTCCTCTTTCAGTTGTTTCATCTGCTATCTATGTGCAATTCTCTGCTATTGTATTTTCATTGTTTAAAAGTTCCTTGAAATATTCTCTCCACCTTTCTATAATGGGCTCATCCTCAGTTATTATATCTTCGTTTCTATCTTTTATCTGCTGTAGTTTAATTTCCGTTTTACTTCTCATATTCTTTAATACTCTATAAAATAATTTTGTATTTTGGGAACTATTTTATTCCATAGTTCTTCCAAATACTTCCCAGGCATTCTGCTTTTCTTGTTTTATCCTTACTTTAACTTTGTTGCGCTGTTCCTTGTATTTATCGTATGCCTTTTGATTTCTTTTTTGTATATACATCTTCCATAGCCTTTTCTTTTCTCTGACTTCTTTTTTAATATCGTTGTTCCACCAGCTTGTCTGCTTTTAATGATTATTTCTTCTGGTATACCCGCAAACTTGCCCTGCTGTTTCTAATAGTATTGCCTTAAATCTGATCCACTTCTCTTCCACATTTCTACTTTGTCTTCTCTTTTCAATCCTTGCAAACTGTTTTTCCGTTTTCTCTATATACTCATTTTTTGTTTGCAAGTTTCTCAGCTTGTAGGTTCTTATTCTTCCGTAACGAATCGCATTAGTTCATATCTTCCATTTCTTAGTATGTGACCAAAGTAGATAAATTTTCTTTCCTTCATAGTGTTGAATATCTCTTCTTTCTTTTTAATTTTTCTTAACGTTTTTGTTTTTGCTACGTATTGTGCCCATGATACTTTCCACATTTTTCACCAACACCACATCTTAAATTACAGATTATAGTTTAAAAAATGCAAATAAATATTTTGAACTTTTATTTTTTTTAACAAAAATTAACATTAACATTTCTGTAAAAAAAACAAATTTAATACAAAAAACATGAACTTATTATGCACTAATAACTAAGTAATACTAACGATGATTTTAATGAGCATTGAGTACAGCAGCATTGACATTAGCTTTTTGTCCCAAAATATTCGCGTCCACGCCAGCATGTGCTCCTAGTTGCTTTCCAACTCCAAGTTTGACTCCTCCTTTAATGCCGATTTCATTACCCAAGATCTTCACTTTGGTGTCTACATTTAGGTTGGCCAACGCTTCTTGTCCGGTCAAAACTTTTCCAGCTAGAAAATTTCAAGTTGAAAATCATCGAAAATCCAGTATATGTTATATATAAAGCAAATAAGTTTTTTTGTGTGTATTTAGATTTGCATTTGTATATCCTCATAATCAATTCCGGAGGATGTACCAAACAAATAAAAAGAAGGTCAGGCATGGCCAAGGAAGCAATGACAAAGCTCACCAAAGTATGGAAATCTACAACATCACCATGGATACAAATATAAGGCTTGTTAGAAACAATGGTATTCTCCATTTATTTGAAGAAAGTTGATAAACGCAATATAAGACGCGCTTGAAATATTTTTCTGGCGACGAATGCTGCCAATATCCTGGACCGTAAGAAGAAACAACGAGTCTATTCTTAGAAAGCTGCACGTTACCTGTAGGCGTCGAAACATTATGACCGAAAAAATAACCGCTTATTTTAACGATGTGTTGCATAAAGAGAGTTTGGAGAAGCTAACATTGTAGGCGATGGTAAAGAGTACCAACAAGGTACATGGACCACATTTCAAAAGAGGTCGGAGCTCTAAACCAATCCTTTGCTTCAGAGTTGCAGAGGATAGAGAAAGATGAGGACAGTTTAAGAGAAATCATTGAACATTCAAAGTGAAAACTAAACTAAGATTTGTCGAACAGTATTGTTCGTTACTACAAAAAACTAAAATAACGAAACATATTTTTTTAGTTTAATGAATCGGCTATATACCTTAAGATACGGGCATAATAATTTGTCATTTTTCCACCAATTTAGCTCAGCAAAGACATTAGCAATGAAGACAGAAAAGGACATAGTGGAAGTGTCTGAACTGTCTAGATATTAAATTAAAAACTTTTACAAATTAATAAGAATTTCTGGATCTAACTAAAAAATTCTGTAAATTGCACTTACTTTTGTCAACTACTTTTTCAGCAACTTTGCCAGTTTCTTTTACCACTGCACCGGTTCCCTTAACCACTGCAGTACCTGCTTGTCCAACAATGTTTCCTGCAGCGCCAACAGTTTGTCCAGCTCCATTAACGACTGCTTTGCCACCCTGGTATACCACATTACCAGCTCCTTCCACCACATTTCCAGCCAATCCTACAACTCCTTTTCCTATGTCTGTAAGGAAGAAACAGTTTGAGGTAGCGATGAGAGCCACCAGGAAAACTAAAATCTAAAGTGGGAAAAGAAGTATTCATGATTCGCAAATGTGATCTAGAGGTAATAATGTACTTTCTCTAAGATGTACCAAAAAATTTACCAATTATAAGGTTGGAATATTTGGACGTATTTCGGCCCAACATGAGCCATCATCAGCTTTTCTGTAGTTGCTGATTATGGCTGGTGTTTTATAATTGCTTTTAATAAATTTTGTGGTTCATCTTAAAGAGAGTACATTATTAAAATCTAAAGACGCAAATTATTGAAATACATACAAAAGAAGACTTATTTCGTGCTTACCAATTTGCAATTCATTGTTGTATTGTTCTGTAGTATTTTCTTAATGAAAACTTTTAGAGGGTGGTCTGGGATGTGGATTTAAATACATTTAATTATCAGTACCTTATCGCAAAAATTTCTAACGGTTATATTTGTTTTGATACTTACTATCAACTATTTTTTAGGACGTGGATAATATATTTATCAACATTCTTGTATACTCGTGCAATTCTTTATTACAAATTTTTTTGTTTATAATGTTTATATTGTTCGTTTACTCTAACTTTTCCCATGCGTCACGATTCATTTTCAAAGAAACTAATACTCTGGGCTAATTAGCAAAACACAAGGAAAAGTTATTTACCAGCAATTTGATTGATGGAATCGAATCTTATGATTCTATATATTAATAATATAGGCATGCAAGTCCACAGATAGTGTACTACTTTTTTTATAAACAAAATGGCGCCCGAAAATCCTGTTTTTTTCAATTTTTACTCTATTACTCCAAATAGTTTAACTTTACTTCAAAAATACTCAAATAAAAATTCACCGTAATTAAATTCTACATAGAGACATGTTTTTCCCGATTTAATTCGACAAAAATTTTCCTCGGAAAATGCGGATTTTTCTAACAAAATCTTTAATTTTCAACTAAAATTTTAGGTAAGTAATTATTTATCAATAATTAAATATAGACCAGTAGCGATCTGTGAAAAAACGTCTATTTTTGGATGTGAAAGGTGGCATTCGGATTTTTGCAGCTAAAGTTAGGTGACACCTTCAGTAATAATAATTGACTTATGCTCCTCCTCAAATATGCCCGGAACATTAATAAAAAAATTAAAATATTTAAAAATTTCGAAAAACGTCGATTTTTTTCTGTGTTCTTTGCTTATAACTTTAAAACGATTCGTTTTGGAACAAAGTCGTAGAGAAATAAAATAAAGATAATTTAATTTTGTATGATATACGACTGGTCAAAAATGTCTTAACGTATTACCTTTTATGCAATATAGCAATAAATACAAAATAAGGGGGCAAAATACGCCTGTTGTTATTCAATGTTTTTAACCACTTTGGTGGCACTTAGAACCTTAGTAATTCACTTAGGAAATTCTTTGTAATATACTTAAACCGCGTACCAAATTTCATTAAAATCGACTGAATCGATTTTGTATAATAAATTTGCAGTCTAAATGTTTTTAAAAAAGTTCAAATTTTTTAAAATCTTTCTGAACAAAAAGTAGACCATTTAGAAGTTGTCTAATTTTTTTACATATAAAGAGGTGCTCTACCTATCTAATACACTTTACATAATTAAAATCGGATTATTTAAGGGGCCTCAGCAATGTTTTAAACTTATAAACAATTTTTTGGCTTATAAACAAATACATATATTGTTTAATATATATGTTTATTTGTATATTTGTATAATACTAAAAAAATTAATTTTTATTAATTAATTATTAAAAATATTAATTTTAATATGTATATTTGTTTAATACTAAAAAAATTAATTTTTAGCAAATAATTAAAACCGGTATAATTTGACTTAAACTTTCAAATGCTGTCAGCAGAATTGCTATTTTATTTTTTAATCAAAAGTTATTCGCGTTCAAAAATTGCAATTTTTCGAATTTTTGAAAGTTCCACTGCGTTTATCTCGAAAACTATGCATCCTACGAAAAAACTTGTAAGAACATTTTTTGCTTAGAATTACCCAAGAAATACAAAAAAATGTTTTGTTTTGCGAAAAATCGATGTTAGGTAATTGCTCAAGTTCTTTGTTTATAACAATCTTATCGACATCCGGATCAACTGTTAACCAAAAAAATCGTGTTCTACGGATCAAAAAATACATAAAAATCTTGGGTAAGTCCATCTAAATAAAGAAGACCGTAGCACCCCCTCCTGGCCACAGGACTAATTTGTTATAAGCCAAAAAATTGTTTATAATTTTAAAACATTGCTGAGGCTGCTTAAATAATCCGATTTCAATTCTGTAAAGTGCATTAGATAGATGGAGTGCTTCTTTATATGTAAAAAAATTGAAAAATCTTTGTATGCTCTAGTTTTTGTTGTGCAAGATTTTAAAAATTTTAATTTTTTAAAAAAAGTTTAGATTGCAAAATTATTATTCAAAATCTAGTAAGTCAATTTTAATTAAATTTGGTGTACGATTTTAGCACATTACAAAAATTTTCTAAGCGAATTAGGAAGGTTCCAAGTGTAACCTAAGTGATGGAAAATCATTGAATAAAAACAGGCTTGTTTTGCCCCTTATTTTATATTTATTGCTATTTTGCAGCAAGGGTGATAAATTAAGATATTTTTAACCAATCGAATCTGATAGAAAATTTAATTATCTTTGTTTTATTCTTATACGACTTTGTTCCAAAGTGTATCGTTTTAAAGTTATACGCAAAAAAGTAGAAAAAAAACGAAATTTTTTGAAATTTTTAAATATTTTATTTTTTTTATTAATGTTCCGGGCATATTTGAGAAGGAGCATATTTGAGCAATTATTATTAACGAAGTTATCACCTAACTTTATCCGCAAAAATCTGAATGCCACCTCTCACATCCACCTAAAAACAGATCCTTAATGGTCTAAATAACTCGGTGATATAAAAGCTTTTTTAGTGTAGATTATATTTCCAGAAGCCGATGGAAATTGAATGAACAGTTTAGCAACAATTAAATTGTTAATTAAAAATTTACGGGCGCTATAATAATTACAATAATTACGATGCATAAGAATAACTATGATTTTTGTATAAACAGACACTATACCTATCGAATGTACTTTACTAAATTGAAATTGGATTATTAAAGCAGTCTCAGGAATATTTCAAAATTATAAACAATTTTTTGGCTTATAAACAAATAGAATATCTCGGCAAATATTAATTTAAATTAAATTATGAAAACGGTATTGAAAAGAACATGACAGGGTCAGAGTTGACCGGCATGTACGGCGAAGATATAAACAATAGAATGGTAATTTTCAAACCATCACCTTTTTGTTTTGGTCCTCTTTCTTCACTCAAATTTCCATATCTTTATTGTTGTTCTATGACATTCCTGAGCATCTCTTCTAACCCTTTCCATTTTTCTGAAACGTTAAGTTGTTCTTGTCTCTCTACTTTTTGGACTTCCTTGTGTATGTGTTGTTTGATCTGTTCGAAGAGAGCTTCTTATAGTGTTCTTAAATTAATTTTTAGGTATTTTGGTGGTTGTTTTTAGTTTCTTTAATTTAAGCTTCATGTCTGCTAAAAGAAGTTTGTGGTCACTTAATATATCAGCCCCTGCGTAAGCTTGAGTCGATGTCAAATCAAATGGTCTATCATATCAAATGCTTTGCGAAAGTCTACGACAGCCAAGACTTATGGTCGCTTTTAATCCTTTTTGGGCAGTGGAGGTCATTATTGCTGATATTTTTCATTAAACCTGCATGTTCCCTAAGTTATTAAAAAGCTAATTGGGTGTCCACTATATTTGCTACTATTCTTGTGAATAATGTGTAACAGGCTTATACGTCGTTAATTCTCAAGGTCTACTGGTTTGCCTTTTTGGAATATAAAATGGTAAATGCACTGTGCTATCTTGCAGCTGTTTCACTTGCATGTATACACTAAATTAACAGTTCCTCTATTCTCTTTAAAAGTCCATCTCCTCCAATTTTTTCCAGCTTCAATTGCATACCATGAAATAAATAGTTCTGAATATGATTGTTAAGGAAATTTAGTAAAGGGAAAACCAAAATTTTCCAAAAACGTTATTTATTAATGAAGTAACAAAGAAAAGTTATTTATTTGATCAATTATTAATATCTCACATCAATTAAACCACTATAATCCCCATCTTCTACTGCAACACGATATTTCGGGTTGTTTTCATAATCATCTTCTAGTTGCCAGAATTCAGCTCCTCTAACATACCTGCCCTCGTTACCAGCATACACAGCAGGAGATCCAGGTGATCCATATCTATTATAATCTGTTAGGTCTTGCACATTTCCTGCAGGGATATAAACCGGGGAACCCCCTCCATTAGCAACATTTTGTACATCATTAATAACGTTGGGTTGGTATATTCCAGGATATTGTTGATAATTCTGTTGTCCATTTTGTACACTATTGACAACATTGGGTTGATATACTGCAGGATATTGTGGATAATTCTGTTCTTGAGGTAAATAATAAACATTTTGACCTCCATTAGGATACTGATTTTCAATAAACTGTTGTCCATTTACTTCTGCATTTTGGTTCTTGGCCTTATTTATCAATTCCTTTAATTTGTTAATCGCATTCTGATGTTGGTGATGAGTGTCGTTAGGATTTCTATGTGCATTCAAAACATCAGCATGAATGTTTGCTTTTTGTCCTAGAATGTTAGCATTTGCTGAACCATGGAAGCCTGTTCTGTGTCCTCCAATGGTCAACTGACCTTGTACTCCTACTTCATTATCCAGGACTTTTACTTTGGAATTGACCTTTACATCCACTATGGGCTCTTCTCCCTTGGCAATTTTTACAGCTAAAAGAAAACAAAACACATTAGAGTATGTGCAACACTTTGCACATACTTTGTTTGCAAGACAGTTAATGTAAAGAAATATTCGCAGCTCCGTCTATATCGCTATTCTGGGATACGTGTCTCGCCATTTATCGCTCTCCAGTCGGACTTTGCTAGATAAACGAAGCAGGAAATATCCTTTCCATATAAAGGTGGTTAATACACAACCATGCTGTCATCCATAGACTAGTAGTGTAATCTATTTTATTTATGTATTTTTATAAGGGCACTAGATTATGTCGACTGATGTTTATTATAAAAAATCTAAGAACGCAAGTTTCTTTAATTCTTTTCTCTATAGGGGAGTGCAATTAGAACGAAAACATGTATTGTTTCGGAAAAATTTAAACAAGCTTATATTTTTCTAAAACTTTTTTAGTTAATTTACATACATCTTAAAGTAAAAAGTTCTTTTCGCAGATTTGGCCGCTAATTGTTTATTAATTGTTTAAACAATAAGAATTGTTTTGTATAAATAATTTTAAAAATACCGTTAAATTTATCATTTTACTGTGATCAAATATGTTTCTATTTTCTTTTGATTATGCTGAATCCGAATATGGCATTGCAATTTGAAAATTCTTATACAGAAGCTTTTATACAGTGTGTCTGCGTAGCCAGGAACCACATGGAAAACTTTTTTATTATCAATTTTACGAAAAAAATTTATTCTTAATAAAATGCTCTTGATAGTCAAAAATGTAAAACTCAACCATCAGATATCAAATTTTATCAATTTTATACGAGTTATGTCAAAAATATGAATTTCGTTATAGAGTAAAGTACCTTTATATTCCAGAATATCAAAAAATGCTATTATGAAAACCTGTTTGAAATTAGAAACTATGTCGAAATATACAATTACATAATTTTAATCGAAAAAAAAAAATTAAATTTTTTCTCAAATTACGGATACTCATCATCATTTTATTACAATTATGATAACTATTTTATTATCAGTTTTACGAAAAAAATTTATTCTTCATAAAATACTCTTCCTGATCTAAAATCTAACATACAACCATCAGATGTCAATTTTTTTTTAATTTTATAAGAGGTATGTAAAAAATATTAATTTTTCTTAAGAGTTAAGTGCCTTTATTATTCACAATATTTTAATTAGAAGGATGTAATTAAACACTTAAACAAATTTTTTAATGCCAAACAACTTTTCTTAATAACAATTTTCGATATTGTGAAATGTAAAGATACTTTACTCTTGAGTGAAATTCATATTTTTTGACATACCTCTTATACCATTAATTAAATTTGATATTTGATGATTGCATCCTAGATTATATGCGATGCAGAGTATTTTATAAATAATAACTTTTTTTCGTAAAACTGATAATAAAAAAGTTATCAATAGGTTCCAAGATACATACTGTATAAGAGCTGAAAAAATTTTTTTGCTAAACATTTATTATTGTTGAAGTTTATTATTTAATGTATTTTAGGTAAATTTTACAGAAAAAAGTTTTGATCACTTTGTATAAACCTTTGTTTAACTGATAATTTTCGGATTTTGTATTACATTTTTGTTATCTTTCTTAATTTTCTTAAAAAGAAAAAGTATATTTCATTTCTAAAGTTAAATAATCAGTGCGTTTTAAAGACTACATCCTATGCTTTACAAAAGAACTTATAAAACTGTAATAGATCTATTAAAACTTGAGTAATACCGTCTTAAAATGGTGGTAATTCTATAAAACTACGAAGATTTAAAAAATTACATTTTTTGAGACGTCATATCATTTGAATTAAATACTTGATATTTTTTTTGGATAAAACATCATTTATTAAGATACTTGAAAGGTAAGTTGTGCAAAATTGGGAGATTTCTAAGAAAAATTGTATTAGTTACACATTTTTAAATCATTTTTAAACAAAATTCATGTAAGGCTCACTTTCCGCCCACACCGTACTTATGCCCATACATTTTATTTATTTATATTATAACCATAAGATAGCTTAATTATTCTTCTTTCATGTTCAATTTGTAAAATTTTATTTGATCCATTAGTTAAAGAATTGCGTTAAAATAACTCAAGCGTGCACTGCGCAGTACGTTAGTTTACAGTGCGCCAATGTTTGTGAGAAGGGTGACTTTAGCGTTATAAATAAAAAATTATAGACGATACAGATTTAATTTTAGAAAATTGTTTATATAAGGTTTTTTTTTGTAAAATTTTCTGAATTTTTCAATGGTCAAGTCAGTTTTTTTCTAAAGTTTATATTTTCGGAGTTATTTAAAAAAATATCTAATTTCGTAGTTCATTTGTTTAATAAAAAATGAAGCACCCACTTCCCGAGTAGAACTTTTTGATATGTTGTTTATCAAACATTTCTTAATGAAAATACAAAAAATTCTATTTTGTTTGATTTTTTCCGAAGTGAAAATCTATATGCACTCCCCTACTATAATAGTTAATTTATAGGCCGATACACTTGTAAACTATTGTTAGATATGGATAAAAACTGCTCCGTTTTTGTTATTTAATTCATATTTTTTTGTTTTAGATCTTCTCTCTTATGGTAACTAGCTCTTTAGCTTTTATACCAGAAATAATTGGCTTTGGTCTTGGCGTCCACGCATTACATAAAGTGGCAGAGAAGTTGGGAGTTCCTGACACTGTGTTCAAAGTTGAACACAACGTCCCAGATCAAGTATTCGCCGAGCCCGACGGTCGTCAATATGTTCTGAAGAAACAGTGGATTGGTAGTACACCTGTTTTAGCCAAGGTCTACAGTGACAATGGACAGGTCGCTTTTGTTGACAGCAGTTCAAGTGTTGGAACTCCTGTCAACAACAACGCTGTCAACCAAGGAGAAAGTGGAAGCGGAAATGCCGCCATTGAATACAGTAACGAAGAAGAATGGAACAACAGACATAACTGATTTGATGTTTGTAAAGCGATTATTTGTACTTAATATGTTATAAAAGCACAAATGCAAATAATATTGAATATAATTATGAGTTTTAATAATTTACTTTTCCCATCTAATTACAATTTAGATAACTCCCAATTTGTTAACAAATACTGGTGTATTTATAATTAAAAATAAAGCCGTGTTTACTCAGTACATGTAAAGTACCTTTAATTCAAGAACATTGGAGAAACATAGTCTAGATGAAAAAGGGGAGGAAAATAATATCAAAGAAGAATAAAATACAAGAAAAAGAAAAAAATATGGTTTGATCAAGAATGCCAACAAGCAATAAGTAGCAAAAATACAGCTAGAAGGAATGCCTCCAATGAATCCCCGAGTAAGTAGGACAAGATATTATGAAGAAAAAAACAAGTTGTGGAAGGATATTATGTAGAACAAAAAAGAGAAAAATATTAACTTCAAACAGAAAAAAAATCAAGTAGCTATATAAAAATGACAGGGGAAAATGCAGAAGAAAATAAATTGATCAGTCTATGGATGAGTACGACTAGATCATAAGTTCTCAAACCAATTATTTAAGACCGAGAGAGGTATTAGACAAGAATGCGTGTTGTCACCTTACTTATTTAACATTTATGCTGAACATGTCATGAGGATGGTTTTAGAAGGATGGGCCGGTGGAGTAACAGTAGCTGGTAGGAAAATCTCCAATTTAAGATTTGCTGATGATGCTACATTTATAGCAGCAAATGAGCAAGAAATGTTTGATCCCCTGCGAAGAGTTGAGTACGAAAGCAATAAAGTTGGTCTAAAAATCAATAAAGTTAAGAAAAAAATAATGGTCGACAGATTCGACACTATTCAACTGACTAACATGTTACAAGAATACTAGATAGTAAACACCTTTGTCTCTCTCGGGTCTAGTATAACTAACGATGGTAACTTTGAAGCATAAGTTAGGAGACGTATTGGTATGGCAAAAAATGCGATGAGTTGCCTAACTAAAGTTTGGAAAGACAGATCTGTCTCTCAAAATATCAAGTTGAGACTGGTGAATGCCCCTGTATTCTTAATATTTCTATACGGAGCAGAGACTTGGACTCTTCGCGCATGCGAGCGCCAAAAAATTGATGCCTTTAAGATGTGGTGCTGGAGAAGAATGCTGCGCATTCCTTGGACTTGGACAGCTCATATTACAAACGTTTCTATTCTCAACCAACTCAAGATTAAAAAAAGGCTGTCCACAATATGTCTGCAACGAATACTGCAATTCTTTGGTCACGTGGTTCGCAGCGGTAACGACAGTTTGGAGAGATTAGAGAGAGAGAGAGACAGAGAGACACACACACACACACAGAGAGAGAGAGAGAGAGAGAGAGAGAGAGAGAGAGAGAGAGAGAGTATAAATTTAAAAAGGTAACAGAATTTGAGTAAAGACACTGATGTCTTTACTCAATCACTGATCACTCATGTGATCGGTAAAGACACTGTTGAAGGCAAAAAACTTATTCAGGGCAGCCACGCTTCGAACTTATGACACAATAGTGAGACGAAGATGGTGTTTGCATGTGAAACTTGGAGAATGATTCATAAAGAAGAATAATGCTAGAGATTTTGGATAGGAAAATCTTGAGAAAAGTTTTTGGTGGTTTAACCGAGGCTAATATGGAATGGCACAGACACAGAAGAACAAACCATGAGCTAATGGAGATATAATATCATCATCATCATAGTCATTAACATCTTAGTAGATGTGTTGTGGTTCATAATTGGGCTTCAGCATCTCGGACAGTTTGATTGATAATATTTCTCCACTGGTCGCGGTCATCAGTTACATGTATTGCCTCAGTATACTGTTTGTTGAGAAGCTTTTTAGTAATGTCCGCCCATCGCTGTGGAGATCTTCCGCGTTGGCGTTGAGTCTGAGGCCTTCCTTGTACCACCAATCGCTCCATTTTGTGATCACTTCAATGGATATGACCAAAGAACTTTAAAATTCTAGAGTAAACGGTACTGGAGAGACGCTGATCCGGTTTAATTTCATCCAGAACCGAGATATTTGTACGGCGAGCCGTCCATGGAATTCGAAGCAGGCGTCTCCATGTCCACATTTCAAAGGCGTCTATACGTCGTCTATCTGCACTCAAAAAAAATTAAGTTCGTAATATTGATTAACAGTGATTATTGAATAGTATTTCGTTCTCACAACAATTTAATTTGCTGTTTCAACGAACTTTTAGACATTGACGAATGTACTTGGTTATTGTCACAATGATTGAATAATAATTGTGACAATAACTAGAGTACATTAATCAATAACACTCAATTTATTCAGCCAATAACTTAGTTTCGTATATTTAATAAATACTGTTAATTGTGGCAGCAACTCACGTTCTTGATTTCGTAGATGACAAGCAATTACCTTGGTTTATCGTGACAACGTACAGATTTCATTAAAACAATGTACAAATGTTGTTAATATAGAGTAATATATGATTATTGAATAGATGTACACTGATTGTTGTGCCAACGAATGCATTAATTAATTTACTACTGCCTTTAATTCCCACAATCAATGCGTTAATTGTGACAATAATCGTGGTTGTTGAGACAATAAATGTTTTGTTTGACCATTTGAAATGTAACGGCTTTTTCTTGAAAGTGCCGAATAATAATTGCATTTTGTTTCCAAGTGTAGTCCGTAGTAGAAGGAAGATAAGGATAAGATATTACTTATTTTTTATATTTGAATAAAAGTAAGTTTTTCTGATAAGGTAAATACGGGAGAACATTCTAATTAAAAATAAACTTGTCAGTGTCTTATGTTTGTAAGTGTTTACTTTTAATATTGTCTTGTGATGTTATTTATAAGATGAACTGAAAATGAATTTTCGAATCCTGAATGAAAAAAAATAATTAGTATTTTTGAAAATTTTATTACAGTATTATCGGGGGTCTGACGTCCCTGAGAACTTCTATAATGATTATTTTAATAAGTCACAGGGGTGAAAAATAGAAAATTTAGTATGATTTTTTTATTTAAAATATACTATTCAAAAGAAACTTTTTGTTTATTCTAAGGGACTTTCAGCCCTCAGTAATATTGTAGTCTTTTATTCTGCCGTTAAATTTTTCAAAAATACTTATTAGTTTTCTCAGGATTCCAAAAAAATTAATGCGTTTAAAAATAATTCGATCGAAATTTTGCCCCTGCGCTCTCAAAAATGATTAAAGTGTTATACATTTTTGAAATCACCATGTCAAACACTTTTAAATGAGCTGTCACATGATGTACTTTCCCATTAAAAAAAAATCAAAGTTACGCCTGTCACCTGAAGAGGGATCGTGTAAAGTTCGAAACATTGATGTTATAATATACTTTGATAATTTTAAAAATCGACCTGTATGAGCGTTTTGCTTATGTACTAAAAATAAATAAGTTAATAAGGGGGGGGGGGGGGAGTGTAACACTTATTCCAGTGCACTGTATAAGCGATATAATAATTATGAGAAATCACACAGTGGAAAGTCCTAAAGGTTAAGGACAAAAAAGGGGATTTAAAAAATTATTATTAATCAATTAATATGATACATTGGGCTAATGCATTCAGTAATTATTAATATAAAATACGTTCATAGTAGGAATGAACGAAACTGATTGTAAGAATGAATAGAATTGCTTGTAAGAATAACCGTATTTATTGTGCCAATGAACGGAATTAATTGTAACAATAAACGGAAATAATTGTAGAAATAAACGAAATACGTTAGGAGAAATAACACTGTTATTGGCACAACGAATGGTCTTCGTCGGTCAATTAACGACGTTGTTGTTTCAATAAATAGTGTTCGTTGACTCAATGAACTGAGTTCGTAATATCAATAAAATGATATTATGGTATACATAATGAATGTTCGTCCATTCAATAAACGTAATACATTGGCTCAACTAACGAAAATAATGAATTGATGAACACCGCTTTGTTGTTCCAATAAAACCAAGAATTGGACAAATTTTAAGAATTGCGTTTGTTGTCTGAATTAACATTTTTATTGATATTACGTACCTTTTTCGTTGAGTGTGATTCTTTGACTGTCCATGTCTCGCATGCATAGTAAAATATGGAAAAGACCAGAGTTGAAACGAGTCTCTTTTTATTTGTCATAGTAATGTGACGATCACGCCAGACCCCGTTTAGTTCACTCATTGCTGCTCTTGCTAGTTGAATGCGTCTTCTAATTTCGGGTTCACAACTGCCTGTGTTGTTAACTAGAGCTCCAAGATATATCATAGATGAGACTACCTCGCATCCCTCAATAGTTTGGGTTTCAGGAAACTGTTGTTATATAGATATAATATAAGAGACCCAAAATAATACAGAAAATCAGGGCACAGATTATCAGATGTTGAGGTATGTTACCCTGACTTAATAGAAAGATGATCAATGGGAAAACCACAAAAACGATGGAACGATCAAATTTCTGGAGGCGCATTAACATATAGACTAAAAGAATCACAAAGCGGTTTCAGGAAGGGAAGTTAGATTCAAGAGTGAACCAAAAAGATTACAGTGAACCAAACATCAGAAAAAATATGTAATAGAAGAAAAGTACCTATTTTGGTTTTATATATCTAGACCAAGCTTTCGATAACGTATCAAGAAAAACGAATAAAAATAGTGTGTTCAGATAATCTATCGTTTGTCATCAAGAGCACAGAAATTCGAGCCAAACATAGTTTTTGAGGATGTATCTTCAACTTCTTCAGAATGTAATACCGAGGACAACGAGAAATGAGTTGTCGATGTTTTAAAAATGATAAATAATGGTAAATCACTAGGACCTGTTGGAATATCTGTAAAGGTTTGTAAGGCTCTAGGTACGAAAAGGGTTGATGTATTGTGGCAAATGATAAGTAAGGTATATGAGAAAGAAAGGATGCCCGATCCATGGTGTGAGATAATGATAGTGAGCAGATTATTGTACTTGTATAAAGATAAATACTTATAAACTTATACAAACTCCTTACAAGAATAGTAACGAATTGTCTCGAGAAAAAACTTGATTTCTACCAGCCAATGGAGCAAACGGGATTTCGGACCGGATTTTGAACAAATGATTACCTACAGACCATTAAAACGGTAATAGAAAAGACTATCGAATACAATCGACCACTCGTTTTGGCTTTTGTAGATTTCTATAAAGCCTTTGACACGGTAAAATTTGACAAAATTCTGGAAGCACTACAAGCATGCCGCATTGACTACCGATACACAAGGTTAATTTACAATACATACAAGAACGCAACTATGTCGGTGAAACTACATAAAACACGGACCATATCCCAATCGTCAGAGTCCGACAGGGCGATACCTTATCGCCTAAAGTGTTTACCGCAGTTCTAGAATATGCTTGTATAAACTTAACTGGAAAGAGCGAGGCCTGAATATTGAAGGTAGACGATTAAGAAATTTGAAATTCGCAGACAACATAGTTTTATTCTCTGACAACCTCAAGGAGATATGTACAATGCTACATGAACTTAAGTTAGTGTGTGCCAGTGTAAGTCTTAACATAAACATCTTCAAAACAAAATTTATGACAAACCTAGTACCTAGCGGAAAAATCAATATTGGAGACAACGAAGTAGAGCTAGTGGAAAAATACATTAACCTTGGACACGAAATAAAGATCACAAGAGACAACCAAACATGCGAACTACGAAGAAGAATAAACCTAGCATGGTCAGCCTATGAAAATCTCAAAGACATCTTTAAAAGCGATATAGCAATTTCTTTAAAACGTAAAACATTTGACCAATGTGTGTTGCCTGTGATGGCCTGTGGTGCCGAAACCTTGACATTGACAGCTACAACTTCTAAAACGCTAAGAGCAAAATGGAAAGGTCAAAGCTGAGTATATCGCTTCGTGACCGAGTTAGAAATGAAGACTTAAAACGAAGAACAGGAGTTACCGATGTAATTTCCCGAATTGCCACCCTGAAATGGAACTGGGCCGGACACGTCGCCCGAATCAGTAATGGAAGGTGGACGAAGAGATTACTTAAGTGGAGGTCGAGATTAGACAAAAGAAGTAGAGGAAGACCACCTAATCGTTGGACTGACGATCTCAAGAAAATGTCAAGAAATTGGATGCAAAGTGTTCAAAGTAGAGCACAATGGACAAAATGAGGGAGGACTATGTCCAGCAATGGACGCAAAGGGCTGGAGGAGGAGGATGTTGATGATGATAAAGACAAATAGAACGTTCAGGACTATAAGAACTGTAGATGAATAAAGATTTGGGGGAGTGCTGTGGAGCCAAGGTTAAGGAACGAGAAATCAAAAGGAGAAGAACAGTTTGGATTTATGCCATGAAGGAAGACAACGGATGCCTTGTTTGCTTTAAGACAGTTGACAAAAGGATAAAGAACGGAGACTGACTTCAATGATTTGGTAAGCTCAGACGTAAAAATAGGAATAGGGATGTTCACAAAAAATTAAAAAGTCATTTCAAACATGTAAAACGACTAAGAAACACCCTAGGAATAATTATCCAAAATTTCAACAAAATTGAAAAAGTCTTTCTATAAAAAATCTTTATTAGAAATCTAGCATTATTTTAAATTTCAAGAACGCTTCTCTATTGGCCTGACGTCACTAGTTGCATACCCCAAGCGCGCGCCATTCTCATAGTGTTACTGTTTACCTGTTTGACGTTTCAGATCATTTTATTTTGTTCTCTTCTTGTTTTATCAGGGTTAAAGTGGAGTTTTACAGTGAATTTGTTTAGTTTAAAGTGGATAGACTGTTTGTAAGGACATATTTTGGGTTTTACAAAAATAAACAAAAAAATGGAAGAAGGTTTTCAGAAAGCCGATTCGTATAAACTACCGACTGTAGTGTAGAGTGTAGATGTAACAATGGTGTATGATTTATTGGCAATTGTAAAAAAATAAATCTACCACAGCTTTACTGAGTGTATATTCCATATAATTTTCCATGTCTTCTTTAAGCTAAAAAAATAAATGCTTAATACTCCACAAAAAAATAGAGAAAGTTGTATGCATGCATTGTACGCATGCATATTGTATACATACATTGGCTGCTTATTACTTTACCTTGGTTAGGTGTATTAAAAATATTTTTATTCTTCTTCATGTGCCTTGTCCGTTGTGGACGTTGACTATCAGCATGGCAATTTTAATTTCATTTGAGGCGTTTCTGAATAACTCGATCGATTTTTGTCCAAATCATTGGCGTAAGTTTTTAAGTCATGAGTGTCTTTTCTTCCGGGTCCGCGTTTGCTCTCTATTTTACCTTGCGTTATCAGTTGGAGTATACGATATTTATCATGCCTCATGATATGACCGAAATATTTAAGATGTCGTTTCTTAATTGTAAAAGAGATTTCTTTTTGTTTTTCCATTCGACGCAATACCTGTACGTTGGTGTGGGTCGCCCAGGATATTTTAAGGATACGTGGGTACACCCACATCTCGAATGCCTCTAGCTTTTTCATTAATGTTTCCACTATTGTCCAGGCCTCTGCGCCATATAGCAAGACCGGAAATAATAACATTTTAGCAGCCGCATTTTTAGTGGGAGAGATATTATGTCGCAATGGGTGAAAATATTTCTCATGCATGTTGTTAAATGTTGCTATGTCCTTTTCAACTCTAGATCTTATTTCGGTTGTTTCGTATTTCAAGTTGACAACTGTTCCAAGGTAAAAAATATTTTTGAACTTGGGTATTATACATTTTCATTCAACCAATCTTTTCACTAAATTATTAATGATTTTAATATAATATAAAGTCATACCTACATCCACATGTAGTTATTTCAAGGTTTACTTTTACTGTATGTATTATTAGAATCCCATTTTTAGGAATATCCCAGTTTAAGGAATACAAATTTGAGGTCCCGAAACTTTTTCATTTACTCTTTAAGGGAGTAGGTGCAAAATCTTGGTCCAATGCTATTTAAATTCATTCATTTTTTTCGAATCCTGAGAAAACTAATAAGTATTTTTGAAAAATGTAAATGCAGAAAGAACAATTACATTATTACCAAGTCTTTGGAAAGTCTCTGGAAAACTTCTATAATGTTTATTTTATTAAGTTAGTTATTTTAAGTTCTAGCTGCATTTCTAACCATTTCTTTTTCTGTTTTAAATTGGCTGGAACGGTAATAAAAATCTTGTCAGAACTGTTTTTTGATGTATTTACACACCCAGGAACAAAACACCCCTATTTGGCTTTATTTTTAATAATTAAATACGTAAAAAACTGCGCACATTCAAATACACTGAGTAAATAAGTATACAAAACTAGTCGTCGATCAAAGACGTTACGACTGCTGACGTCACAGACCATAGCCTCGCTGCAGGGTACCGTTTTTCTAGCCTCCAAGAAAATCAACATTATGAACTCATTTATCTTAAAAAATATACATTTTTAAACAGTTTTATGATTGTTACGTTTTTATATACCTTGTAATCTATTGAATTTAACTATATTTAAAAATTAGTGAACATCCCTATTATGTGTGTCGAAGGATAGAGTCACTAGAAGTTAAGGAAAAAAGAGGTAGAGTAAAACCGAGAAGGAGATGGAAGGACTACGTGGTAGAGGACTTGGAAGAGAAATATTTAAATGAAGAAAACACGATGGACAGGAATGAGTCACGAAGAAGAATAAGGAATGGTGACACCTGAAAATGGAAAAGCCGAGGAGGAAACAGAAGAATATTTTCAAAATCAATGGGAAAATCCCAGTAGCTGGCTGTATACCATAATATTAAAAATCATACAGAACAAGTAAAAACTTCGTTTGTACAATGGTACAAAAAGTTTATTGAAAAACTATTAAAAAGTCATCCAAAAGGATTCGCAAAACGTTTTCGATCTAGATGAAACTAGCAACCTTATAAAATAGGTGACATCGAGAAATATGATTTACATGTTGATAATCTGATGTTAGTAACGACTGTAAGTCGACGTTAAAAGATAAATTTGTGTCCATTGAACTGGCAAGAACCACACGCTCTTATCGAGCAGTGAATCATGTTGCACTTTGAGCACTCCTAACAAATTTATCTTTTAACATCGACTTAGAGTCGCTACTAACATCAGATTATCAACATGTAAATCATATTTCTCGATGTCACCTATTTTATAAGGTTGCTAGTTTCATCTACTAAGCAGAACGCACTGAAGATGATCTGATCTCGATCGAAAACGTTTTGGATGACTTTTTAATAGTTTTTCAATAAACTTTTTATACCATTGTACAATCGAAGTTTTTACTTGTTCTGTATGAAGAATATTTTCATATTATTTCAAATGTACAGAATACAATTTAGAAATTAGAAATATTTAATTAGAGAATTAGAAATATTTGTTGTATATGCTCCTACCGATGATTCAAACCAGGATGTAAAAGATAAATTTGAGGAAAGCCTAGCGGACACCATCTCAAAAATCAGCAACCGAAAAGAGGTTATCATGATGGGAGACTTCAATGCCAGAACTGGGTCAAAGATAAATGACGACATCGTGGGAAGATTTGGCGAAGAAACCGTTAACAACAATGGAACAAGACTTGTGGGACTATGTTTAGCGTATTCCTTACGGATAACGAATGGATTTTTTCAACACAGATCCATCCATAAATACACATGGACTCAGCCAACCCGACAATTGAAATCGATTATAGATTACGTCATCATGAAGCAGAAATCATCAATTGTGACGAAAGATGTACGAGTCTATAGAGGTGCAGAATGTGGAACTGACCACTTTTTACTCAGAGCAGATCTATACTTTCCATATATCTTGAACAACAAAATTGAAGAAACCCAGGAAGAGATTACAGAAGAACACCCGCCTCATTACAAATACAGCATCGATGCACTGAAAGATAATTCAATCTCCTTTCTTTTTAAGTTAAGGCTAAGCCAAAAGATAACCAATACACAGTTTAATACAAGAACAGCAGATGAAAAATATGATCGGCTAAAAAAGTGCTTACATGAAGCTGCATTCGAAGCGTTAGGGGAAAAATCCTCAAACAACACTAATCACCCTTGGTTTACAGATTCTTTAAAAGAAAAGACGAGGGAAAAAAAGAAGCATATCAAAAATGGCTCAGTACCAATTGCTCAGAAGACCGAAAAACCTACGCAAGAATAAGAATGGAAACAAAAAAAGAAGTGATTAAAACCAAAGAAAATATGTGGCTGAAGAAATGTGAAGAAATAGACACTCTTATGGGAGGAACAAAAAGCAGAGAAGCTTGGAGAACAATATCAAATACAATACAAAACGTACAAGAAAGATGCCAGATATCCCTTATAAGTATAAACGAGTGGGAAACATACTTTAGAAACCTATTGCAAGAAAATAGACAGGAATATGTAAGGCAAACCATCATCGCCCCAAACAACCTGGAACAACTAGAAGATATAACTATTCAGGAACTAGAACTAACGTTAAGAGAAATGAAAAACAATAAAGTTCCTGGTCCTGGAGGTATTCCAATTGAACTCATTAAGCACTGCACGACACAGGCAAAAGAAATTTTAGTTGAAATATTCAACGGATGCCTTTCAGGCAATAGTGGCGTGCCCTCTGAGTGGAAAAACTCCATAACTACCCCTATATACAAAAAGGGTGGTAGAAAAAATTGTAATAATTGCAGAGGCATTAGTGTGACCAGCTCAGTTGGAAGACTGTACGGACGAATAATAAAGAAACGGATAGAAAAGGAGTGGCAAGATTCCGAAGAACAAAGTGGATTTAGGGCAGGTAGATCATGCACAGATAACATTTTCTGCATAAGGTAATTACTAGAAAAACGTTCTGCTAGAAATCTAGAAACTCACATAGTATTTGTAGACTTAAAAAAAGCATACGATACCGTTCCCAGAAAAAAAATGTTTGAGGTATTACAACAAACCACTTTAAATAGAAAATACATCCAAACAATAAAAGATCTCTATGCTAATGCAACAACAGCAATTAAAATTGGAACGAAACTTTCAAATACCTTTGAAACTTCGAAAGGTCTTTTGCGGGGATGCTGTCTGTCGCCCACTTTATTTAAAATTTACCTTAAACATGTGTTAAAATATTAGACTAGGAAATGCCAAACAATGGGAATACCAGTAGGAGATTCTTATTTGTATACGTTGCTATTTGTTGACGACCAAGTTGTGATTGCTGCTGATAAAGATGACGCCAGTTACATGATTAGAAAATTGAAAGAGGAGTACCGAAAATGGGGCTTGGAAATGAGCATGGAGAAAACTGAATACCTCGTAGTCGGAGGTGATACTGAAGACTTAGAATTAGAAGGGGAATACATAAAAGGATGTGATGAATTTAAATATCTAGGTTCTATTTTTGACAAACACTCCACATGCGATCAAGATATAGAATATCGAATAAGTCAAGGAAGAAAAGCTATAAAACAGCTGAATGGCATTTGGTGGAGTACAAGAGTGCAAAATCAGACAAAGAAAAAAATCAAGTACAACTCGGAAGTGTGGGAAGTAAAAGACCGACAAAATAAACGACTACAAGCTTTAGAAATGGACGCGCTTAGAAGAAGCTGCAGAATATCTAAACTGCAGCATATCCCAAACGAAGAAATAAAAGAAAAAATGGAAGTAGAAAATGATATTATAGAAAGAATAGAACAAAAAAGATTGATATGGTACGGGCACGTCCAGAGAATGGGACCAACAAGATGGCCCAAGAAAATGATCCAGTATGCACCACCCGAGAGAAGAAAAAGAGGCAGACCGAAGAGAACATGGTTACAAGATGTAGAGAAAGCAATGAACAGTAGACAACTCAACGAGGAAGATATTCGTGACCGAAAAGCATGGCGAATAGGATGCGGGAAACGGCGAATGCTGTAGAACACCCGATATATATATATATATATATATATATATATATATATATATATATATATATATATATATATATATATATATATATATATATATATATATATATACAGAATACAAACTAATTAATATTGAGAATTGTTAAAAAAATACTTGTACCTTTATCCTTAATCCTTTCTCCAGTTTCATGAATATCTTGCCCAGCTTTCTGAAGTGCTTTGTCAGTGTTCTCAGCAAATTTCTCTCCAGCGTTATGGATATCCTCACCAGCTTTCCGAAGATTCTCTTTTGCTTGCTCCACAGCTGCATTTGTCTTACGAGAAATGTTCTCTCCGGTGTTTTTCAAATCCTCTTTTGCTTTCTCCAACGCTTCGGCCGTTTGGCTGGCGATTCTTTCGTTGTTGTTTTTGATATTCTCACGAGCGTTTTGAAAGGCGTTTGAAGTGTCAGCAGCGAATTTTTGGTTGGCTTCGTGGAGCCTTTCAGCGGCTTTTTTCAGAGCTCCGTCATCTCCAAAGAGGCCAGGTTTAGCCAAACAAGTGGCGACTAAACATGATAGGATCTGTGAATAATATATAAGCGATTAAAATAACAAAAGAAATTATAAAGAATTTAAAAAATTGTATGTCAAGAAGTAAAACACGATGTGAATAATTTCTAAAATTGGTTTGGATTAGTATGATGTCTATTGCGTCTACTGTTGATCTTTCTTTTCTAGACACCTGTTAATAGGTCTTATGTTTTTCTCTTTGTACCAATTTAATCCATTTCTTATGATTGTAGTCAGGATCTTATACGTTGTATTCAGTAATATATTAGTTGTTGGACTTACACAGTTGGATCCCCTGTCCTTAAAAATCGGTGTGATTTGTCCGTTTCTCCATTCTACAGGCATGATTTTGTCCTTCGAAATTTTGACTACTAGTTTGTACCAGTGGCGTACTGATAAATCAGCGGGCCCTGGTTCGAGTTGGGATGCGGGCCCCCGCCCAAAACATTCAATGTAAATCATCATATATCATAAAATATTTCATAAAAACTCAAACTAATATATAGTCCATTTACTCACGATTTTTACTGTAAATTTTAAAGAACTGATCGGATTGAGATGAAATTTGGCATACACATAGCTAACATGTCAGGTGACCCCTGGCTTATATGATCTGTAGGTTTTACCGCTTTAAAATGCTCAATTTTGAAAACAATTTGGAATTAACAAAAAAATTAATACTTTTGAAAAAAATTGTTTTTTCAAAATAACTCAACTTCATAAATCTTAACTACCTAGTATAAAAAAATATAGACTAAAAAGGGTAGTTCCCTAGGTTGGCTGTATACCATATAGTTAAAAAACTCAAACATGAAGTAAAAACCACTTCTATGTAAGTGGTGTATTTATTAAAAATTTTAAAAATCCCAATGGATTGAAAAAATGTGTTCAATTCAAAACGTTTTTGGACCTATCGGTCCATCATCAGTGAATTCGAATACTTGCTAAATAGCCCCAGAACCAAACAACCGACAGGTCCGTTTCCGTCCCATAGGTCCGAAAACGTTTTGAATTGGACACATTTTTTCAATCTATTGGGATTTTTCAAATTTTTAATAAATATACCAATTACATAGAAGTGGTTTTTACTTCATGTTTGAGTTTTTTTAAAAAATATAGGTTTTGCTATTGTGAATATTTTGGACTTTGTGTTTTCCTGACGACAAAAATTGGTTATAAGATATGTCTGTTCAAATTTTGCATACACTTGTGATTAGTGACTCGTTTAAGCCCATTTGACTACAGCCTTTTCAAAAATAAGCACTTTGAACCAACGAATCTTACATATCTTATAAACAATAAGTAAAATAATTTGTGAAGCGTTAACGATTAATATCATTTCGGATGCTAATTAGAAGGTGATTTTCACGACTTTTTTTACTAACAAAAAAAAGATACTAACATTATTTTGATCGAAATTTACTTACTTTTGATGTTAGAAACTTAAAAAACAACAATAGACTATTGAAACAATAAATTAATATTAATCCTATCGTTCTTCATACTCACATGATTGATCACTTTACACTAGTGTTTTTATAAATAATGAAACTCAAAAATTTTTTACATCCAAAATTATAGTCATAATTAAAAGCATTAATACCGGAAAACTAACACAGCTTTTAAAATATGAACATTGGGATAAAATTTATATGAACGCAATAGATTCTCAAATTGCATAATATGATACATTTATAAATAAGTTAAATAATTGCGTCCAAACCTCTAGGGAGATAAAACGCTTAAATAAAAAAAAATATCAAAAAAAAAACCTTGGATAACGGTAGGGCTGATATTTTTTATCAAACGACGAGATTTTCTTAAAAAGAAATTAGTGTCTATAATATAGTGTCTAGTTATCCTTACCACTATTGTCTATATTTAGAATTGTATTTCAATTTTTAAGAATCATCTACCTATATAAAAGTACAGGCTGAATGATGATGGTTCTATAAACACCAGTATTCACCCTCTTGTATTGCGATTATTGCAATAAAACTTGCAATGCATATTTACAACTTTGTAGTATAACGACATCTTATTCATGAATCGTGCTGTTTGAGTTATCACGTGTAGGCAGGCCCTGGCGGTTAGGCTTTGTAAGTTGAAACATGTTTGGAAACAGGTAAAATGTGTAGGGAACCTTACAACAGCATTCCCTGTATTTCGATAAATTTTGTTTTCAAAATTTTTAAGGAAATATTCTTCGTTTTTACCTACACAAGTACCTACACAAAAATTAAAATCTGTTAAGCAGTTACATTTCTTATGTGTGTACTTGCGTAGTTCAAAATGTCTTCATCGAATTAGAAACAAAAGAAACAAAAAGCGCATTAAAGCGGGCCTCTGCGGGGCCCGGGCCCTGGTTCCGCGGAATCCGCGGAACCATGCTCAGTACGCCACTGGTTTGTAAATTTGTTTCAGCACCTCGTCTCCTTCGTTTTTGATCAGTTCGTTGTTAATTTCATCAGATCTATGAGTTTTCTTTTGTTTTAATTGCTTTACGGTATCTACAAATTCTAGATAGGTAGTAGCGTCTTCCTCTGCATCTCTATTATTTGTCATTTCTTTCTCTTCTGAATATGACTCTTGGGTGATTTTTTTCTTAGATCAGTAAAATTTTTTACTTAATCTTTTTTGTTTATATTTATAGTTGTTTTATTGGTGCTATATTGTTATTTTATAATATTAAAACAGCCTTTGGCTGTCCTCTATAGAGTTTCGTGGCTTCTTGCTTTTCTGTTCGGTATTGTTCTAGTTTTTCTCTAGCCACTTATTTCTCGCGAAGCTTTTAATTTGACTTGTTTGTCAACTTTCTATTATGCCATTTTTCATGTTGTTTTCTTTTGTTTCTAATGTTTTCTAATGTTTCCTTTTCCAAATCCTCGTTGTTGTATCTTCTCTTTCCCTCCCAATTCTTCAGTATATTGTAGATTTGATTTTTATATTTTCAGTTTATTTAGGTTCTATTTTTTTATTTCCTTGTTAAATTCATCTAGGAATACATGGTCAAAATTAAAGGATTTTTCATGGCAAGATGAACAAATAAATTTTAAAAGACTATGGGCCGGTTGTTCGAACGCTAATCAAAAATGATCATTATCAAATATTTAATTACTGTCGCCTACTGTCAATGTCAACTTTGATTGAGTTGCTGAAAACATAATTATTAATTACAATTATGAAATTAGTTAATCAATTATGTTAATAATTGTTATGTTAATTGATTAACTAATCTCATAATTATAATCAATTATGTTTTCAGCAACCCAAGCAAAGTTGACATTGACAGTTGGTGACAGTAATTAAATATTTGATAGTGATCATTATTGATTAGCGTTCAAACAACTGGCCCTAAAAGACTAAAGATAATAAATTTTAATTTTTAGTCATTTTAAGTCAAATTGAGTAAAATGTAAAATGTGTGATTGCTTATGTTTTACGTCTTTTTGAGCAATTAATCTTATTTTATTTTGTTTTTTTTCTAGGTGTTAAAACAGAACACTATGATGAAATAGGTAAGTGGTTTTGTTTTATACTGTATTATCCATATTTAAAACTTCTATGCTTTCTTGCAATCCTTTGTGAATGAGAAAAACGAATTTTTCCTCAAATCCGACTAGTGGATTTGTGGCTTTTGCGCATAGATTATATATTTTTGGCAAATCGGGCCAGGTAGTACTTTGGCTTGAACTGTCCTTATTGCTCTTCGGACAATTTTGTTAATACAACATATAATTTTTAATAAAAGTTTTTGATACAAACGGGAAAACACTCGATACCTAACAGTCTAAAAGCAGTCTTAAGACCACACTGTAAGCTTACAATTTATTTGAAAAACATTAATGATTTAATCAAACTGTAACCACTGTTAACATTTTGTAAATCCCATTTCTAATTTGTAAATTATGATATTGTTACTTAACTGTGAACATATGTAATAATCAAAAATACTATGTATTAGGTTTAAGTAACCATGTATTAATTATAATACAGCTAATAATCAAAAGGGGTTGATGCTGTTATAAATAAAAAAAAATTTTTGATAATACTACTCGTCACGATTACTAAAAATGATAATTTTTACAAAAAAAATCTGCAACAGAAACATCATATAAATATTTAGCAAATAATAAAATCAGGGCACATTGATTAGCAAATTTGGGTCAATCCAAGACAAAATATGAAGCAATATATTCAGGACTAGACTTCGGAGCTAAAAATGAAGCTGTAGATGATATGCTTGAATTAGCAGCATCAAAAAATTTGGTGATTGTTAATGCATTCTTTCAGAGGGAATCTCAACGTACTACGCAAAAATGTGGACAAAATTGGTCCCAAATGGATTATTTCACGACATAAAAACAAGATATACGTAAATTAAAGTACGGCAAGGTAATGGCCGGGATACACGAGGCTAGTTTTTCAAGCTAGGATAGCAAGCTAGCGCTTTTAAACTAGCAAGCTAATATTACTAGCTTCATGTATACAGAACTAGCTTAGCTTTTAGGCTAGTAAGCTAGTGAGAAAGACAGTAAGCCAGTGTCTTAAGCTAGGATAGTTTAATAGCATGGAGTTCTATTTTGTTAAGCTACTTGCTTCCCCCTCTACTGGTTTTAATATCCTGGCTTGTGTACCACCCTCGTATGGCCGGCAAAGCTAGTGTTTTCGAACTGCAAGTGCGTATTGTCAACCTGTTTTAGTTTTTCAAACAGATAACCCCGTGTCTCTAAAACTAATATGACAAAATTAAGAGCCGAGATTAATTTAAATTTTGTACAAATGTATTGCAAGGATAGGTATATTCGTGATTCAGCGTTGTCAAAACGCATTTTTTCGATAAATCTTCTGTTAATTCATCCAATGCAATTTGACACAGTTTCCAAAGTATCTGTTCACTCGAACATTGTTTTTTTTTAGAAATATTTACCATTTTTAGTGCTTTTGTTGCTCTATTTACCTAGCAGTAGTACTAGCTACTGGCTGAAAATTTCATAGCCACATGTAAACCGTTCTAGCATGCGCCAAGCCAGGACAGTAACTCAGGCTAGGATACCGGGATATCTACCTTGCTATCCTAGCTTGAAAAACTAGCCTCGTGTATCCAGGCCATAATAGTTAGTAAGCTAGTAAGCCAACAATATAAGTTACTTGTGTTGGACATGGAGAAGCAAAACAATCAAAATATCAGAAGATATCAAGAAGTGGATGTTAAAAGATGAGAAAAAAGGTTTACTCAGGGCAAAAATAGTTGGAAAAAATAGCAGAAAAAGTGTATTGGAAAATAAAAGAAAATCTTAATCTAATTTGGAAGAAGATGACCAGTATTATTCTGGGGACTGCCTTGAAAAAGGACAGAAAATGAGTTTAGGAATAAATAGACCTGGTGGTTAAAACAACGTTTAAGGAAAAATAAAAGAGAAGAGAGTTTAGACAGGGTATGTCGGTAAAGGGGGCTGTTTATGGTATTGTCCAAGATAGAAATTTATGAAAAAATATAATTATGAAGGCTGTCACCACATAGGTATAATAAAAGTAAAGATAATGGTACTTATAATGACCAATTTGAAATATAATACTGAATACTTTACGTGCATAAAAGTTTTATTTGACTGGGTTATAATGAATGAGAAGCAAAACTAAATCAAGAAGCTGTAACACACTTCAAACTATTTCGGATTGGGGATAAATACAGGGTGTTTGGTAAAGAATGGGCCATAGCTTAACTTTAGATTGCTGAGCTTAAAATAGGTCGATTTAAGCTAACTCATCTTAGTATGAAAGTTGATATTAACCGAAATACAGGGTGTCAAAGTTAATTTTTTTTTTATTTATTCTTGAATATTTCCTGTCTCGCATGGAATAACAAGCACTCATTTATTACGTTTAATTGTATCAAAATTTTTATTCTCTTAATATTTTTACTTAAAAAAGGTATACTACATGCATCTCGCCAAACTCAACTGTTTTCGAGATAAACGGATTTTAAATCTGCGATACAAATAATTTTTTGCATATCATTGTAGTTTGCCCGAAAAATAAACTTGAAACCATAATAATTTTGCCATTTCTCATATTCACGTTATTGCATCGCAAATTCCATTTGAGGAAATGTTTGTAATTTTTTATGGTTTTAAGTTATTTTTCAGGTGTAACTACAATGATATTATGCAAAAAATTATGTTGCCTCGCATATTTAAAATGCGTTTATCTCGAAAACAGTTGAGTTTAGCAAGATGAATGTGTTATATCTTTTTTAAGTAAAAATATTAAGAGAATAAAAGTTTTGATTGAAAAAGTATGTAGAGTGGGCAATAAAAAAAATTTAACCTGTTAAATTAGCGCTGAAAAGCGTATGTGGCGCCCTCTGGGTAATATATCATTTTTGGTGGAAAATTTAGATTTCTTGTCCCAAAAAAACACCGCTTACCAAATTATCCCATGCGTGTTAGAAAATATTCAACAATAAACAAAATAAAAGTGTAACTTAGACACGTATTTCGGTAATTATCAACTTTTGTACTAAGGTAAGTTAGCTTAAATCGACCTATGATAATTTCAGGAATCTAATGTTAAGCTATGGCCCATTCTTGACCAAAAACCCTGTATAACTAAATAAAAAAAATGGAATGAAGATACTGTAGGTAGTAAAGATAACCTGTTCACCAAATGATAAAAAGACAAACAGAATAAAACAAACTGGAAACAAACGTAAGGATAAACTAGATGTTAAATATGCTATTAATTGCAGTATAAAAGTCATTTCATTTATTTTTTGGTAACTTCTAATTGCAAAATAACTGATATACAAAAATGATAAACTCACCAGAATCTTCATTTTATTCTTCATCTTTATACATCTAATAACTTCACTTGCAAAACAAAAATGTTGTCAACAAAATTATATCTAAAACAAACAGGAAAGGAAAAATCAATGATACGATAATGACTTGCTTAAACAATTTATAAAATAGATGCGATAATTTTTCAATATCAATAAAATACAAAATAATCTAGAGGCCAGTGACAAAAAATATCAATTTTCAAAAATTATTTTTATAATATTACATTGACAATAAACAAAAAGTAGCGCCAATAGTTGATAGCAGGGCGTAAATAAATGTTTTATCGTAGATTCAAAATAAGATTATTTAAGATAAGTGTTAAGTTAGAAACCACCTTGTTGAATTGGTCAAGAAATTCTGATATACTCATTATCAATTGACGGGGAAAGATTTAAAATTTATATACAGGGTGATTGATTAGTGGGGTAAAGCTCAATAGGTCCGATATTGTAATTGATAGCAATAAAAGTTAATAACAAAAATTGTAGCCAACTTTGAGCGTCATATTATAAAATTAGTTAGAATGTTACAGGTTGTTCGATAAGACAGTGGCAGACCAAACTTGTTTTTTTTTAAATGGAACACCCTATATTTTATTTTATATTCGAAATCTTCTTAACTTCCCCATCACAAAAATATAAAAGTTTGTTATGTTATACAGGGTATTTACAAAGTTATAACCAATTTTGTATGAGTTCAACTCCCTGTATAAATAAAAATAAGCACAACAGCAATGGTTTATTAATGCCATATTTTTTATTTATTGTCCAAGTTTTCAATAATTATTGACATTGCTAATTTTCTTTATATCAAATACAGGGTGAGTCAAAACGCAAGTACATTATTTTCTCAGTAATGTTAAATGGAATACCCTGTATTTTATATCATTATTTAAAAGTAGCATTACCGTACTTAAATTTTTAACATTCCCTATCTCCAAATTTATTGGTTTTCGAGATATTTTCATTTATCAGAGCAAATTATTTTAGGTCTCTAAATTTATCTAAATTTTAAGTAAGCCATGACTGAATTGACAATTGACGATTACTGATTATTATCAATCCGGTAATCCATGTAACAATGAAGCAAATAAAGAAATAAAAATAATTTATTAGTAATACATTTTACAAAAAAAAAACACAACCACAACATGCAACATTTTTGAAACAATTAAAAACTACTTTTTTATGTAAATGTAACAAATAAAGAAAGAAAATTAATAATACATTTTACAAAAAAAATACACAAACACAAAATACAACATTTTGTGAAGACAATTAAACACTACTTTTGTATGTAAATGTAACAATGTAACAAATAAAGAACGAAAAATAATTTATTAGTAATACATTTTGCAAAAAAAACATGTTTGAAAAATTAGAAGCTACTTTTAATAAAATATTTTTAATATTTAATTACATGAAGTGTTCAAAATTACCTCCTAACACATTTATGCACGCCTGAAAACTATCATTGAATGAGCTACTTACTCTACGAAGCATTTGTAAATTAACACATCGAAATACACTTTGTATTCTATTTTTCATCTCACCCCTTGTTGTTGGAGGTATTTTATAAACTTCATGATTAACGTAACCCCAAAAACATCAGTCGAGTTTATTAAATTCTGGTGATTTGGGTAGCCACGCTACTGGTCCATTGAAAAACGAAAATATCTCGAAAACTAATAAATTTAGACGTAGGAAATGTTATCTAAAAATGAAAGTACGGTAATGGTACTTTTCAATAGTGATATAAAATACAGGGAGTTCCATTTAAAATTACTGAGAAAATAATGTACTTGCGTTTTGACTCACCCTGTATTTGATATAAAGAAAATTCGCAATATCAATCATTCTTGAACATTTTGACAATACGTAAAAAAATTGCTTTAATAAACCACTGCTGTTTTGCTTATTTTTATTTATACAGGGTGTTGAAGTTGTTAGGATTTTTATATAAAATTGGTTCTAACTTTGTAAATACCCCGTATAACATAACAAAACCTTTATATTTTTTTGCACGATTGCTCATTTTTGACTGTTTACCGTGACAGATTTTACGTCAGTAGGTGACATTTACTAGCAACTCGACGGTAAGTAATCCAACTCGACGGTAAGTACTCCAACTCGACGGTAAGTAATTCACTTACCGTCGAGTTAAAAAATCTCTTAATTTTAATTTATTTTTTGAGAGAATAAAGAAAACTAACGAATTATTTATTAATATTGAAACTTATTGTACAATTTGTTAAATTATTTAATGAAATTCCACTTGTTTGGGCTGTGGTTTCACTTCTAACAGAAACTCCTGCAGAATCGCATACATTAGTAGTATTACTAGTATTGCACAATATTTTTTCGGCAAAATCTATTTTATTTTGAAGAGAATCTTCTACATAGCTTTCTGCCACTGTCGATGAACGCCAACCTCCATGACGCTTTAATCCGAGGACATCAACACCTTTATCAGCCAAAAGCGTTGCTGATGTCCTCCTGAACGAATGGCAAGTATAGTTCTCGGGATTAGGCAAAAACTTTGGTAGGTATTTTGATAACGGATTTTGGATTTTTCGGGAATAATTGCGGAACACCCTTCTTCCCAAGTCCGTTCAATTTCTTCAAATTCACTTTCGCTCATATTTTAATTTATAATAATCAAAATTGTACTTAAAATTATTAACAACTAAATAAAAACTCAATTCTCCATTGTTGTTATGCACCCTAGTTACTACCTAACAACCAAAGTATCTATCTTGATAAAATGAATGAAACTAGTCAATATGACGAAAATGTTTAATTTTATAATTTATAATGGTATCAATCGTACAAAAAACGTTATAAGCATGTCGAACGTTAAGGGTAACCGATCTCAGACAATAATTGGAGTCGTCGCTCCGCTCCTCCTCCAAACAATTGTCTTCGATCGGTATAAAACCCTTACCGTTCTCCATACTTAATATACTATTGTAATGGAGAAGTTAACAGGATTTCGAATTTAAAATAAAATATAGGGTGTTCCATTTAAAAAAAAACATAAGGTTGGTCTGCCACTGTGTTATCGAACACCCCGAATTCTATCTAATTTTGTAATATGAAGCTCAAAGGTGGCTAAAATTTTTGGTATTAACTTTTATTGCTATCTATTACTATATCGGATCTATTAATCAATCACCCTGTATAGAATAGAGAAACAATTTTAACCGAAAAATTAATCTTGTTCCTCTTATTGCACCGTCTGCTTTCGAAGGTTGGCGATCCAAATGGCAACTGTAGCTTTGGAAACTGCTCCACGGAAAATTTCTGCAGATGAGCGGTCAAACCATCTTCTCAGGTCCTTGAGCCACGGGTTCTGGCGTCTTCTTACTGATCTTTTGTCCTACCAAAATGATTTGAAGTAGTTCATGTCTTTCCCGTCTCAACAAATGGCCCGAGTATTGTATTTTTCTTTCTTTGATTATTCTTAGTAATTCCTTTTGTTTGTTCATGCGCCGAAATATCTCATTGTTAGAAACATTTTGTACACATGGAATTCTCAGCATCCATCTGTATGCATATATCTCAAGGCATCTATTCTCTTTTCTGTTTCAGAGTTCATTGTCCAACTTTTACAGCCTTAGTAGTCTGGGATGATTATCGGAGAATATGCCATTTTTGGGAAAAGTTATTTACCAGCAATTTTATTGCTGGAATCGCATTATAAGATCCTATATTTTAATAATATAGGTATTCAAAGTCCTCAGATAGTGTGCCACTTTTTTTTATAAACAAAATGGCGCACTAAAAACGTGTTTTTTTTCAATTATTGCTCTATAACTTCGAAGATTTTAACTTTGCAACAAAAACACTCAAATAAAAATTCACCATGATTAAATTCTGCATAGAGACGTGCTTTTCCCGATCTGCTCCGACGAAAATTTTCCTCGGAAAATGCGGGTTTTCCCAACAAAATCTTTAATTTTCAAATAAAGTTTTAGATAAGTAATTATCTACCAATAATTAAATAATTTACATTATAGTTCCTGAAGCTGGTGAAAATTAAACGAATATTTTAGCCACAATTCAATTGTTAATTAATAATTTATGGTCGCAATAACAACCAAAATAATTATGATACACTGATTAAACTTTGAAATCTTATAAAGATGAGATGCCTATTTAACATTTTGTCGACAAAATATAAATTTTTTATTTTGTTGCATAATATTTAAATGTTAAAAAAATAGTTATAAACAAATTAACGTTTCTCAGAAAGTTTTTATTATATTATAATTTTAAAAATAGCTAAATGCGCATTTCAAATATCTTGAAAATGAATGCTTTAAAACTTTTTTGCAACCATTTGCAAAAAATTTATGAAACAGCAAAGTAAACATACGATTACTACGGTGTTTATAATTTTTTTTTAAATTCTTTCAAAGCGTAGAAGTGCGTTTATAGTACAAGCTAATTATTTACAAAAAAATATCGATTATGAGTTTAATGGTTTTATTTTAATTAAAGATTATAAATATATTTTTTTGTAATTTACAGGCGCGAAAGTAGAATAGTACTGTAGCTAAAATTTTCACTCGGAGCAACGACCGGCGGCCGCGCGACGTACACTTTTAATAAATAATGTATGCTGCGTGTCAGTCGCTTCGAGTGAACATTTTAGCTCCGACTTTGTATCAGGCCTACTTTTGCGCTAAAAATTGCAAAAAAAGTATTTTTAATCTTTGATTAAAATATAACCATTGCACTAATTTTTGACATTCTTTGTGAGTAATTAGACTGTACCACAGTCTCACTTTTAAGCTTTGAAACAATTAAAACAAATTATAAACAACGGAGAAATCGTATAGAAATGAAACGAATACTTTAGCAACAATTCAATTGTTAATTAACAATTTACAGTCGCAATAACTACCAAAATAATCATGAGTCATTGATCAAACTTAGAAAGATTATAAAGGTGTAATGCGTATTTAATATTTTGTCGACAAAATATAAATTTTTCATTTTTTGCATAATCTTTAAATGTTTAAAAAAAATTGTTATAAACAAATTCACATTTCTCAGAAATTGTTTATTATATTCTAATTTTAAAAATACTTAAAATGCGTATTTCATATTTCTTGAAAATGAATGCTTTAAAAAATTTTTCCAACCATTTGCAAAAAAGTTATGAAACAGAAAAGTAAATATTATTTTGATCATGATTATTTTGGTGATTATTGCGATCATAAATTGTTAATTAACAATTGAATTGTTGCTAAAATATTCGTTTAAGTTTCACCGGCTTCTGGAATTACAATCTATACCAAGAAAGCTTTGATGTCACTAAGTTATTTAATTATTGATTAATAATTACTTACCTAAAACTTTATTTGAAAATTAGAGTTTTTGTTAGGAAAACCCGCATTTTCAAATTTTCGTCGGAGCAAATCGTGAAAAACATATCTCTATGCAGAATTTAATTGCTGTGAATTTTTGTTTGGGTGTTTTTGTTGTAAAGTTAAAATCTTCGGAGTTAAAGAGCAATAATTGAAAAAAATATGATTTGTCGGCGCTATTTTGTTTATAAAAAAAGTAGCACACTATCTGCGGACTTTGCATACCTATATTATTAATATATAGGATCTTATAATTCGATTCCAGCAATAAAATTGATGGTAAATAACTTTTCCATGAATTTTGCTAATTAGCCCAGAGTATAGTTTTTATAAAGTTCTGGCAACACTCTGGTGTAAATAGATCCCATATTTTTTGCAAGTTTTGCTTCAATTCTTTGACGAATCTAGCAGGATGTTTCCTCAATATTTTTATTAAGTGTAAAAAAGAGCCGCAAAAGTTTTTCTCGGGGACAAGTTGGGACTGTTAGAAACGTATTCCAGAAGTAGTATACCGTGGTCACCAATCCAGTTTAAACTCTTTTTTGAGGTATGGCAACCTTCGCCATCTCTTTGGAAGACAAAATCTTTCGCTAATTTAAACTTATCGAAAAGAATTTGTTCCACAATCGGTAAGAAATTATTTAAAATATTTAAAAAATATTTGCCCATATTTAAGATTCCATCGATAAAATGCAATTTTTCCAAACTATTCGATGACATGCTGCCCCAGACCATGATAAACGTAGGAAATTTGACTTATCTGTTAAAACATTAAGCTGAAAAGCTTTACTTTTCCTGCGTATAACTCGACTCCTACTGTATCCAACTCGACTCCAACATAAACTTCAAATCTGGATTCATCACTCCATTGTATTGTATCCCTTAGTAAATTTGTCCAACCTCAATGTTCTTTTGACCATTTTAACTTATTTTTCTTGTGTTGTAATGTTAAGACTGAATTTTCGTTGGTCTGAGATAAAATTAAAATTTTCACAAAGAATTCGTATTGAATATTTTAACTTTATCAATCACTTTGTAAGTAGAAAATCTTAATTTGTGGACCTCTCAGTGACATGTCGATCTAGAAACGTGTGTTCCAACCAGTTTACTCCAAAAACTACTTAAATCTAGATAAGTTGTACGTCGGTTTTTCACTATAATGCGTCTTAATCCACTTCTATCTGCTTCGCTTATTTTACTTTTTCCTACATTTATAGGTTTTGTGACGTATCTCCTAACTATATTTATTACATTATACTGTGACAAATGAAACATATTCGCGATTTTCGAATGGACTTTCGAGAATTAAAAGATCTATTGATGATTGAACAAATGTTCTCATCCATAACTTTACCTTCAGTCATTACCATCGATGACTTTATCCCGAAAAACGGCAATAGGCTTTATAATATCACAAAATCTATTTGACATTAATTGACAATTGTTTTGATATCATTTTCCATAGCCTATTTCTGATTTTAAGATAATTATGAAAAAATCAATGATCAATGTATGTTGATGTAATTGAATCAAAAGCCACGATTTAGCGATTATTGTTTGAAATAAATAAAAAAAACCGTAAGGGTACTGTTTTCAATAAATATTAGTAAAAAATGCAGTAATAATTAATATGGGAACTTATAAAAATATGTTGATTGTCACTTGTTTATGGTAATCGTCATAAACCGCAAATTCCAAAGGTGGGCCAACTGAAATGGGAAGGGGCTCGTAGTAGTCACCTTGGGCCCTAGGTACTCCGAGAGTTCCATATTCCTGTTCAGTTTACTTATCTCTTGATTACTGTTAAAAGTACATGATTTTATATATTGTTACTAATAGTAATAATATTCTACTCTTTTCTAATATTTATTATGATTCTCATTATTAATAGTTTCGAAAAATGTTGTAATATTTGTAGTATTTTTGAAAAATATTAGTATTGCACCAAATGTATTCGTATTTACTATTATTCTAATAAGCAAAAGGAGTATTTATATGCGGTATTAATATATTAGTAGCGATCGTTTGAAAAATCTCGTTGGCCCCACCAAATAGGCCTCAAGGGCCTCTCATTTTTTACCCGATTCTCTGCACGCGAACGATAGTAACATCGTACTAATTAGGATCTAGGTAATAAATAGCATCATAATATAAAACAACCACCCACAAAGCGTTTCGTGAATTGCCTCTTAAGCTGTTAAAGCAAAATAATTCTTTGTCCGCGGCTGACTAGCCGAGGGATAGAGATAGAACGAGTTAATTAAGGGAATCATTCTGACAGAAAGTTTATTAAGGTAGTGTCGAAGAGAACTCATTTCGTCCCCCGGAAAAATTAGGGGAACCATTTCGGTTTGATTTAAGACAATCATAAAATCAATTATGTATTTGATAAAACGTTTTAGTATAAGTGATGAATTAGACCGTTAAACAAAAAGTAATTAGAGAGTGATTACAAGATTACAAATATACAAACTGACATGTGGTCACTGTCCAAAAACTTACATCGGTCAAACTGGCAGAACCTTTGACAAACGGATAGCAGAGCACAAAAGGGCTTTCAATAATAGAAAAACATATTTTACATACGCACTTAACCTTACAGATCAAGATCATTCGTAATAAACAGTCTTATATATAGGGTGTTTGGTAAAGAATGGGCCATAGCTTAACCTTAGAATAATGAGCTTAAAAAAAGGTCGATTTAAGCTAACTTACCTTAGTAACAAAGTTGATAATAACTGAAATACAGGGTGTCAAATTTAAACTTATATTTTATTTATTATTGAATATTTCCTGACAGGCATGGGATAATAACACGAAATTTGGTAAGCGGGAGTGTTTTGAGACGAGAAATTGCCACCAAAAATGGTGTATTGTCCAGAGGGCGCCACATACCCCTTTCAGCGCTCATTTAATAGGTTCAATTTTTTTATTACCCACTCTACATACTTTTTGAATCAAAATTTTTATTTTCTTAATGCTTTTACTTAAAACAGATATACTACATTAATCTCGCTAAACTCAACCATTTTAGAGATAAACGCATTTTAACTCTGCGGGATAACATAATTTTTTGCATAATATCATTGTAGTTACACCCGAAAAATAACTTAAAACCATAAAAATTTACAAAAATGTATCGCAAATTTTATCAAATGGAATTTACGATGCAATAACATAAATATGTCATTATGTCTAACGATGTCTAACTACAATGATATGCAAAAAATTATGTTGTGTCGCAGATTTAAAATGCGTTTATCTCGAAAACAGTTGAGTTTAGCGAGATGAATGTAGTATACCATTTTTAATTAAAAATAGTAAGAGAATAAACATTTTTTTCAAAGGGTATGTAGAGTGGGGGGGGGGGAAATTGAACGTATTAAATGGGCGCTGATAGACGTATATGGCGCCCTCTGGGTAATACATCATTTTTGGTGGTGAATTTAGATTTCTCGTCCCAAAAAACCCCCGCTTACTAAATTTCGTGTTGTTATCTCATGCCTATCAGGAAATATTCAAGAATAAATAAAATAAAAGTTTAACTTTGACACCATGTATTTCGAATATTATCAACTTTCGTACTAGGGCAAGTTAGCTTAAATTGACCTATTTTAAGCTCAGGAATCTAAGGTTAAGCTATGGCCCATTCTTTAACAAACACCCTGTATATGATAAGTAAAAAGCTAAAATCAGCTGCACTATATTCCAGAGAAATAAGATTTTTCTCGTGACACATCCCCCTCCAGGACGAAACCAAATTTTTTGAATAGTATGGACATCTATAATAATAACCTATACGCTCTGAGCTTCGCTGGTGTCGCTCCTAGCGGATTTGTAATGCAACTTTCGCCGCCAATTTTTAAATTTATTATTTAATTGTTACCGCTAAATATTTACAACGCAAAAAAGTAATTAAATTGTAATCGATTTTTTTAAGATTTTGCTAATCATTTTGACGTTCTATTGATGAAATATTAATTTCTTACTTCGGATACTTTCACAATTATCGTGTAGATTGTAGATGACGCTCTCATTAATAGATTAATTTATAATGACATATTACGGAACATTAAAAATACTTAAATTCAGTATTTAAAACGTAAGTATATTTAAGGTAAAATATATACCACAGCTTTGACCAACTAATATTTTTTATATTTAATGTTTTTATTTTTAATTTTAAATTAATCACTTTGATATTTATGTCAAATTTCCAGTAAACGTTTACAGACTTGTCACTACTGGCGCTCGCGAATTTTTAAATATCTCCTCTACGTACGAGCTCACAGCGTATATGTTTCCTGCAGCTGATTTTAATGATATACATAGTTATAAACAAATGAAGATCAAAAAACGGTAAAGCTTCGCTTTTTTCGTCTATTACTAAAAAGTAAGTTATTCTAAACAAATTTGAGAATAAGAAATTCATAAATCAAATTAAAATTCTTCAATATGGCGTTCGTTGGATATGTCTATCCTTATTTGTTGCTTAGAAAATTGCAAAATAAATCATACATTTTGAGATTTTATAAATGTTCATAACTTATGTAAAAATTAAGTTATAGTCTAAGAGCTAGTGAACCTTTTGACTAACGGTCGTCCTGTAAGGCTAGAAATTTGTAGAGTGATAATTCATAGCACACCAAAGCTAAAAACCATGACCTGGCAGGCCTCAGCGGTGCACGTGTATCTACCAGGTGAATCGAAAAGTGCAAATTTAGGGGGTAAAATAAACTTTCTCCTGTAAGGTTTAAATTTAAGTATGTGTTTGAGTAAGTCATTTAAAAGAAATGTGTAAAATGACAAGCGATTCTGAAGAGCATAAGACCTTGCCAGGCGAGGGGAAAGATTAGGGGTTTTTCCTAAATTTATTTTTTTTGCATCGAACAAATTTTTTTTAAGTTTTTTGAATCATTCCAAACAGAAAAGGTCTTTGGTGATTTTTCTCTTAAGTTAATAGTTTTTGTTATATAAGCGATTGAAAATTTTGAAAATTGCGAAATCGACCATTTTTAACCCCAAATCGGATATTTATCTAAAAATCTCAAAGTTGCCAAGGTAGGTAGATATTCTTTAAACATTGATTGATGAAATCCCAAAGAGTTTTTTGCAATACAATATCGGAAACCCCTTTGTTTTTTAATTGCTAATCAAGCGGACGCTTCACTGTAGTATAAGTGAGGACGTTTGAGTTGGCATAAATTCATTATCTCGAGAATTGGCAAATTTCAAGAGCAATCTTCAGACAGGTCGATTTTTATTTTAAATTAGGACTTTTTGGCATATATATAATACTAGTGACGTCATCCATCTGAGCGTGATGACGTAATCGATGATTTTTTTAAATGAGAGTAGGGGTTGTGTGATAGCTCATTTGAAAGGTTATTTAATTCTCCATTCACTAATATAAACAATAACATAATTATTTATACAGGGTGTACAAAAAAATTTTTTTTATTAAATTAACTTTGATTAAATTTGACAAATAGAAGAAAAAAATTTTTTTGTACACCCTGTATAAATAATTATGTTAATGTTTATATTACTGAATAGAGAATTAAATAACCTTTCAAATGAGCTATCACACAACCCCTACTCTTATTTAAAAAAATAATCGATTACGTCATCACGCCCAGATGGATGACGTCACTAGTATTATATATATACCAAAAAGTCCTAATTCAAAAATAAAAATCGACCTGTCTGAGGATTTCTCTTCAAATTTGCCCATTCTCGAGATAATGAATTTATGCAAGCTCAAACGTCCTCAATTATACTACAGTGTAGCGCCCGCTTGATTAGCAATTAAGAAAACAAAGCGGTTTTCGATATTTTATTGCAAAAAACTCTTCGGGATTTCATCAATCAATGTTTAAGGAATATCTGCGTACCTTGCCAATATTGAAATTTTTAGATAAATGTCCGATTTGGGTTAAAAATGGCCGATTTCGCAATTTTCAAAATTTTCAATCGCTTATATAACAAAAACTATTAACTTAAGAGAAAAATAACTAAAGACCTTTTCTGTTTGGAATGATTCAAAAAGCCTAAAAAAAATTTGTTCGATGCAAAAATAATAATTTTAGGAAAAACCCCTAATCTTTCCCCTCGCCTGGCAAGGTCTTATGCTCTTCAGAATCGCCTGTCATTGTACACATTTCTTCTAAATGACTTACTCAAACACATACTTAAATTTAAACCTTACAGGAGAAAGTTTATTTTACCCCCTAAATTTGCACTTTTCGATTCACCTGGTAGATACACGTGCACCGCTGAGGCCTGCCAGGTCATGGTTTTTAGCTTTGGTGTGCTATGAATTATCACTCTACAAATTTTTAGCCTTACAGGACGACCGTTAGTCAAAAGGTTCACTAGCTCTTAGACTATTAGAACCTTCTTATTACACGGAATACTGGGACTTACTGTGCTTAAATTACATTTTAAATTTCAAAGCAATTGGTCAAATAGTTTAAAAGTTATTTAATTAGTTTATCCCAAATTCATTTTTTTGCAACATTATAAGTCAGAGAATTATGAGGTTACAGTAATACTTTGGACAGGTTATGAAAGAAGAACATTTATACTATTAACATAGTTAAAAAAATGACACAAAATAATTTTAAACAGTGTAAAATTATTTTGCAAAAACATGTCGATTTTTTGCTTACTTAAAAACAATTAGAATAACTTTTTAACCGTTACCCATAGAAAAATTATGTTTTCATAATTAGAAAGACTGAATTTTTATACACTTTTAGAAAGAGAAACAATTGTCCTAGGACAATTAGGGACGAAGTTAGCCCCCCCTTTTTTAATTCACATGTTCTTGCAAATTAATTTTGCAATATTTAGAATTATTTTTTGACATTTTTTTTAATTAAAATAATAGTGTAAATCTTCTTCTTTCAGAAACTATTCAAAGTATTACTGCAACTTCATCATTTTCTGACTTAATGTGTTGCAAAAAAAATTAATTTGGGATGATCAAATTAAATAACTTTTAAACTATTTTACCGATTGCTTTGAAATTTAGGGTATTATTTAAGCACCAGAACAAGGGCGGATCCAGGGAGGGGCCATGGGGGCCATGGCCCCCTCCGAGAATTAAAAAAAATATAAATTTACATATTGGCAGTTCAAATTTTTAGTTTCAAATTCATGTAAATCTACAAAACAGGAGATAAATATGTTGTCTGGACTCGAATTGAAGAAAAGCTGTAACAAAAGCTTCAAGAATGACATAGGATTCTTTGCAAATCAAAATGTTGATAATTTTACAAAGTGCTAATTTTTGAGAACGACCTTGGCAGCCATCAAAAGCGTATCAATTTCCATTTCTGTACAAAGGATAAAAAGAAATGAAGCACTACTTGGGTCACCAGCACTTAGAACAAAGGAGTTGGTTTGTTACATTCGCACAGTCAAAAGGGATCGTTTATCAAGTAATGCGTTTTATTTGTCTAACGAAAAATATGGTCACAATAAAGGGATGATAGCCCAAAGTCTTGTCACGAAACCTTTAACATCTTTCGACAAGCTCATGGTCAAGACGGAGCCACACAAACCCATGAAAAAACATCATACCACATAGAGTGCGTTCAGGCTGGGCTGGATTTTCTACGTTATTGCAACCCGCAAAAGTCAGTCATTAACCAGATAGACTCTCAGAGGTCTAAATAGGTACAAGAAAATAGAGAAAGACTACGACTAATAATAGAGTCTATAGTGTTCTTAAGTCGACAAAATATTCCTCTAAGAGGCCATCGTGATGATAGCCTTCTGCTTCTGGACGAAGATGCTGGACCTAATAATGAGGGGAATTGTTAAGGTTTAAAATCGCATCGGGAGATAAGACTCTTAAACAACATCTATCCACAGCATCTTTCCGATCAACATACATTAGTAGCACCAGTCAAAATCAATTGAAAACATATTGTGGTGAAGAAATAATTAAACAAATAGTGGATATTATTCACAATACAAATTATTACTCTGTCATATTTGACGAAATGACCGACGTATCCCACGTGGAATAGCTTTCTCTAAATTTGAGATACATACATAATAACAACATTCGTGAAGACTTTGTCAAGTTCGTTGACGCTTATGAGAACATACAAATAATAAGTGAAAATCAGAAAGAGGGGAAGAACAACGCCTGACAGGAGAAGCATTGGGAAAATAGTATTAAACTTGTTGAAAGAACTGCACTTGGATCCGAAGAAATGTGTAGGAATCTTTACTGACTTTAATAATACTTTAATAACGATAAGTTTTGAACGTCTTTATGGCACTCAAAAGTGTATGAAAAGTATCTACCTTAAAATTCACCATTGTGACCCACATTTTAAAAAATTATTCCCAAATCCTCCGGTACCTCTTTCCAAAAAAAGTTCATGGCCCCTCCCGAAAATCGGTCCTGGATCCGCCCTTGCACCAGAAATCTCAGCAGTTCGTGTAATAAGAAGGTTCTAAGTTCATTTTTACATAAGTTATGAATATTTATAAATACTCAAAATTTATGATTTATTTTGCAATTTTTGTAAGCAACCAATAAGGATAGACATATTCCGCGAACGCCATATTGAAGTTTTTTTATAAGATTTATGAGATTCTTACTCTCAAATTTGATTAAAATGCTTAACTTTTTGGTAATAGACGAAAAAAAGCGAAAATTTACCGTTTTTTGATCTTCATTTGTTTATAACTATGTATATCATCAAAATCGGCTGCAGGGCACATACAGTCGGAAAAATGAAAGAATACCCATGAACGAACATATAAAACACGCTGTATTTTCCTGTCACCGTATCACAAAGAAAATTGTCCAGTGCAAGTACATGTAACAATAATTATTACATGTACTTTTTTATTTTTTATTTTCTTTGGAGTTGTATGACTACGGGCCCTTCAAGGCTCATTCGCCGATTCACCAATTTTGCTCATTTATTTTACAATACATTTTCCTATACCTACCTACTTAACATTTTCTATCCTACTTATTCTACATACTTTATAAGGAATAACCACTGGTCAGTGGGAATACCACATCAGGCAAAAACACAGGTTTACTGCGCTACCCAATTTTTTGTGTGCCCACACGGTGACAGGAAAATACAGCGTATTTTATATGTTCGTTCATGGGTATGCTTTCATTTTTCCTACTGTACAGAAGACTGTACTGTATTGTATTGTACAAGAATACCCATGAACGAACATATAAAACACGCTGTATTTTCCTGTCACCGTGTCACACAAAAAATTGGCCAGCGCAAGTACATGTAATAATTATTGTTACATGTACTTGCACTGGACAATTTTCTTTGTGACACGGTGACAGGAAAACACAGCGTGTTTTATATGTTTGTTCATGGGTATTCTTTCATTTTTCCGACTGTATAGGTTATTATTATAGATGTCCATACTACTCATAAAATTTGGTTTCGGCCCGGAGGGGGTTGTGTCACTAACAGGATATTTTTTTCCTTATTTCTCTGAACTACTAATATTACAAAATACTTACATAAATTACAAGGGTGATCATTCGATTGAGATTTTAAACCGAAAAAATTAAAGTAATATGTAATACTGAACAAAAGTAGAGTTAAATTTAAATCTAAGTGGACACACTCTTACAACAAATTGGTTGAAGTTTGTAGTCTAATTAGTTGGATGGAGTATTATATATAGTGGTTGTAGTGATATCGTGTATGGCGCGTCTCCATAGATTTCTGTCTCTGGTTATTTCTATTCCATCATGCATAGGTCTCACCTATAAATATAAATTGGTTATATTTATTTGGATTTTTCGGAGGGTCTTTTACAGATCTTTAGTTCTTTTAGAATAGAATTATTTGTTGTATGGTTGATCCATGGATTTCGCAACATTCTTTAAAATTCGTCTCTATTTACCGGGTGTCCCAATAAGAATGGCTCTCGGCCATATCTCAGGAACCGTTTATAGTAGAGCTTTGAAATAAAAAATTTTATCAAAATTTGCCTCAGGAAAAGCCTGGAAATTATTTTCATAATTGTGGGTCCACCGCTAGAGGGCGTAACTACATATCAAAAATAAAAAAATCTAAATTTTACAAAATTTTCCTAATGAAGGGGCACTGGAAATCCGATTATTGTATTCTTCATCAAATTCTGCGCATATTGGATTTAATAAGTTTAACTCTACCTTTGCAAATAAGAGGTGTGGGTGAGTGGGAACCTTGTTATGAAAAAATGGCTGTAAGTCCGGTTCTGCTAAATCAAATTTTGAAAATTGGGTCTTGTTGAAGACAGATCTTTTTCTTCAATGTAAGCGTGATAATTTTGAACCATCGTAATAAGTAATAAGCCACCTGGGAGGCGTTATTAATTTTTTTTCAGAAATCTAGTTTTCTTTGGAAAATATTAAATACAAGTATGCATTTTTAATCATACTTTATAAAATTAGATTAAATTAGCAATAGAATACCGAAAACCGCATGTCGATACCTTTTTTCTATCTCAAGATATCTCGAGAAACGTGTAAATTTTATACATAACTGTTACTATCACCGGTAAACTAAGTTAATGAAAAGTAGTGTGCTGTGGAAAAAAACAAAATAACATTTTCCAGATGTCAACGTATAAAAATATAATTAATTAAAACAACAATATAAAGAGAAACAATACTATTAAAATTAACTATGACACAGAACAAAAAGAACTACTTAGTGACGACATAAATATTCAAATTGTTGCCCATCATACACTACTCTAGAATACATTATCCAGAGAATACTAAACGCCATTCAAAGCATATCGAGAGCAGAAATTGAGACTGCTGTTCAATCTACTCTTGAAAGAGTAAATGTTTGCAACGAAAATGATGGGCAAAAATTTGAACGTTTATGTCATTACTAAATAGTTGTTTTTATTTCTTTGTAATAGGGCTTTTCAACGCTTCTCATTTGTTTCGAGCCTCGGTCATATGCCGTATAATCCGTGTATAATATAGTATTTTTACTACAAAAACGTTATTACGTAGGTCAAAATTTTTGACGTAAGAGAACTGTCAAAACATTAGATTGTGACTTTCATTATTGTCATGTTTATTATAAACATGGCAATAATGAAAAGTCACATTCTAATGTTTTGACAGTTCTCTTACGTCAAAAATTTTGACCTACGTAATAACGTTTTTGTAGTAAAAATACTATATTAATATACGAGATATGAACGAGGCTCGAAACAAATGAGAAGCGTTGAAAAGACCTAATATACGTTGACAGCTGGAAAATGTTTCTTTGTTGTTTCCATAGCACACTACTTTTAATGAATTATTTCGTTTACCGGTGACAGTAACAGTTATGTTTTTAAATTTACACGTTTTGTAAGATATCTCGAGATCGAAAAAAGGTATTAACATGCGGTTTTCGCTATTCTGTTGCTAATTTTGTCTAATTTTGTAATATGGTATTAAAAATGCATGTTTGTATTTAATATTTTCCAAGGAACACTAGATTTCTGAAAAAAATTAAATAACGCCTTCTAGCTGGCATATTACTCAGTAAGTTGGTTCGAAATCATAACTTTTACATTGACGATAAAGATCTGTCTTCAACAAGACCAAGTCTGCAAAATTTGATTAAGCAGAACTGGACTCACAGCCAGATTTTCATAACAAAGTTCCCACTCACCCCCACCTCTTATTTCCAAAGGTAGACCTAAACTTGTCAAATCAAATATGCGTAGAATTTTATGAAGAATACGACGATCGGATTTCCAGTGCCCCTTCATTAGGAAAATTGTGTAAAATTTAGATTTTTTAATTTTTGATATTCAATTACGCCCTCTAGCGGTGGTCCCACAATTATGAAAATAATTTCCAGGCTTTTTCTGAGGCAACTTTTGTTATAAAATTTTTTATTTCAAAGCTCTACTATAAACGGTTCCTGAGATATGGCCGAGAGCCATTCTTATTGGGACACCCGGTACATGCCAGTACGGGGATTTATTAATGAGTTAACTAACGATTTCTGGCGGTTTTGTAATATTGGAGTCACCATATTTCGATCGTCTTCCTCATAAAGATCATGGCTAGATCACCTCTACGCTTTTTCTCCTCCTGGAATGTTCCGGTTTTTGTGATCAATGATCTTGATACGAAAATGAGTTTACAACACCAAGCCGGTCAATTTTGGTTATCATATGTGGATGATTGTTTTATTGCCTATCCACTGACGATTTTTGTCTTTGCTGTGTTTAATTCCAGACCATACCCTTTACTCTCTCAAACAGGTCTTCTTGGCTGTTGGCAAGCATGGTTGTATCGTCGGCAGAGTATTGTTTATTTTTTGGGCAAATTATTGATTGCATTTTTATGATCATAATAGTATTATGCAGATATTACCTAAACATCTTTGCCTGATACATTGTTCTGATTGGAATTCATTGAAAGTATGTCAAGTAATTTTACAGTTCTCGTGGAATGTTTCTAAAATTTATTTACAGTAAACTCCCTCTTACCGGACACCTCTCTTCGCCGGACACCTCCTCTATACGGACGATTTTTAAAACAAACATTATTGGACCATATATGAACCTGTAACCTTAACTCCCTTCGACGGACACTCTCAAAAACGGACGCGGACAGTAAATGATGTGTAAATGCGGACAGTAAATGAAAAAAATTAACATTTTTTCCAAATATTTTACAATATAAAACTATATGTATAATTTATTATTTCAAATAAATACAGATGTCCACGGCCTAATATTTGATACTGTTCACGTTATCAACACTACAAAAGTAATAAAAATTTAATGTTTTGTTGGTTGGTGAAAGAAATGTTAAGGAAATTGTTAATTGTGTTTTAACTTGATCAAGGATTTAAGAATTTTAACCGGAATGTCTGATTAAGCATATCTAATACACGTCGTTGTATTTTTATGAGTGTTGTGTTAAAAATTTTATTTTCGAATGAAATTTCATAATAAATTTTATGTCTAGTCTTAGATTTTTTAAGTGTGAAAGTAAAAGTCGATGTGGTTCATTATGTAGAGAGGCATAAGTTAAGTGTTAGACAGTTAGCTGAAAAATTTTCAATTGTGAAACCTCAAGACAGTGAAATTTTGAAACATAAAAGTGATTTAATCAATCAGTTTTCTGAGAACGGAAACCTGGAAGCAAAAAGAAAATTTTTGAAAACCGATGCTACTGCATTAGACATATAAATAATTGTTACCGATTGGTTTTATGAAGTGCGGTCTAAAAATATTCCTGTTTCTGGTAAAATTATTCAAGAAAAGGCATTAGAAGTTGCAAGGGAACTAAGCGTTGATATGAAAGCTTCTGGTGGATTGCTCGAGAAATTTTGTAAGCGACAGAGTATTTCCTTCAAATCTGTATGTGGTGAAGCAGCTGCTGTAGATTTATTAGTAGTTTTTAACAAGAAGGAAAAACTGCTCATTTTAATGACAGTATAGGTAGGTACTCTCCGCGAGGCATTATTAACGCAGATGAGACGGGATTATTTTTTAGAGTTTAGAGCATTACCCAAGAAAACTTATACCCTAAAAGTAGAAAGATGCAGTGGAGGCATGGAGGCAAGGCTTCTAAAGATAGGATCACAATTCTATTTTATACCAATATGATATTTTGATATAAGAATGCAGAGAGAAAATCGAAAAGTTCAATAATCAATGTTCATAGTCAATGCTGTGTGGTCATCCACAAGTTGTGTTATGTAATATTAAACTAGTATCTCTTTTTATATAGGTAAATATACAGGCACTTATTTAAAAAAAATTAAGTTAGGTTTTTTCTCTTCAACGGACACCTCCTTTAAACGGACACTTTATGCGGAACGACTACCCTCCGTTCAAGGGAGAGTTCACTATATATTCGAAATCAGCTGTTTTCGCACTCCCACATTTTTTAATATCAGCTATAAATGAAGCCATTTAAATTTGAAAAATAATATATGAACAAATGGAAATGATATAATAAAAACAAATATAAGAGGCTTTACTTTAATAATTTAAAAAATAATTTTTGCTATTTTTTATAATTTATTTACAAAAAATATTTTTGATTTTCTGTATTACATTTAAAGCTGGTTATCGTTTCTGCCATATGAGCTGGTGTGTTTGGTGACGGTAGTTTTAACGATGCGAGAAGAACTTCCAGAATGCACTGATTCACCTAAATCTTCTTCGTCAAAAGCGTGTTGTCCTGTTTGTAGTGGTTCTCTCCTCAGATATGATTTTATTTGACCGAGTTGTTCCTGTCCACCAGATCCGTAGCCACCACTGGTATGAGTGGTTTTAACTACTTTAACGATACGCCCACTATGTCCTCCAACAACTTCATCAGCGTCTTCGAAAGCTTCTTGACCAGTTTGTTGTTGGCCAGATCCGTAGCTGCCACTGGTGTGTGTGGTTTTTACTACTTTTACGTTACGTTGACTGTTATGTCCTCCAACAACACCTCCTAAGTCATCTTCGCCATAACCGTGTAGTCCTTGTTGATTTGATTGTTGTCCATATTGTGTATATTTGATGATTCTAGATTTTCCTCCTGTCACTTCATCAGCGTCTTCAAAAGCTTCGTGACCAGTTTGTTGTTGGCCAGATCCATAACTTCCACTGGTGTGTGTGGTTTTTACTACTTTTACGGTACGTTGACTGTTATGTCCTCCAACAACACCTCCTAAGTCATCTGCGCCATAACCGTGTAGTCCTTGTTGATTTGATTGTTGTCCATATTGTGTATATTTGATGATTCTAGATTTTCCTCCTGTCACTTCATCAGCGTCTTCAAAAGCTTCTTGACCAGTTTGTTGTTGGCCAGATCCATAGCTGCCACTGGTGTGTGTGGTTTTTACTACTTTTACGGTACGTTGACTGTTATGTCCTCCAACAACACCTTCTAAGTCATCTTCGCCATAACCGTGTAGTCCTTGTTGATTTGGTTGTCTTACATATTGTGTTGTTTTGATGATTTTAGATTTTCCTCCAGTTACTTCATCGACGTCTTCGAAAGCTTCTTGACCAGTTTGGTGTTGGCCACTGGTGTATACAGTGTGTGATGGTTGTCTGCGTACAGTTTCTACTGTTTCCTCGACGTAACTATCTTGGTGCCCACTGTTGTGGCCAGATCCTATGGTTGAAGCATGTCCGCCACGATGTCCGCCATATCCAGTGGTTTCTACTACTTCCTTATGTACGCTAACACTATCGTGACCACCACCATGTCCACCAAAAACATTTTCAACAGCACCGTGAACATCCTCATGTCCGTGGCTAGATTCTACAACTTCATGAACATTATGGGTATCAACTCTGCCAAATCCGCGACCAGTATCGACATCATGATGCCCACCATAACCATGAACAGTTTCGACAACCTGAGTATCATGATGGCCACCATAACCATGACCAGTTTCGACAACATGACTATCATGGTGCCCACCATAACCATGACTAGTTTCGAAAATATGAGAATCATGATGTCCACCATATCCGTGACCACTTTCGACAATATGAGCATCATGATGCCCACCATAACCGTGATCATCGTGATGTCCGCCATATCCATGGACAGTTTCAACAACCTGATGGTCATCTTCATGGAGAGAACCATACCCACCATGGTGTCTACCTCCATACGAATCTACATGTTGTTCTGTGTGGTGGCTGTATCCTCCATGACCATAGCCTCCGCTACTAAAACCTCCGTGACCATAGCCTCCACCACCGTGGGCATACACAGTGGCGATAATAATTGAGAGACACACCTGAAAAAGAGAATAATAAATGATTAGACGCTATTCTTATATCGATCTGAGGATGTTTTGTTTATTTCCTAAAGCCTTAAATAATTATTAATTTTCTGAAGAAAATGTTTGTATATTTGAAAAAAGCGTATTTGAGAAACAGATCTAATCTGAGAATAGGAATAAGAATTTTGAAATTGTATCGGTAGAAAATATCCAACGGTGAAGCAAATTTTGTAGAGAATTATTTAATGCTGTTGGAAGCAAATTTATTGTGGCATTTCAATATGATTTACTATTTTTATTGCTCATATAAGCAATACACCACTTGCTGATCAAAATATTTTAGGCAGATAACTTGGTAAGTGGAAGGGCACTATTTTGTTTTGGGGTGAGAAATCGACCTCGAAGGGAGAAGAACCAAGGTTATGGTTAACTACATAAGTATGTATAAGGCAACAGGAAACCATTGCATTAGACTCTAAACCACTCCTAGTAAGACTATCATGGTTATGGCTTTGAAAGCAAAACACGTACTGATCATAGATTTTGGAAGAAAATATCCGGCAGGGGAGGAACACCTCAATTAGATAACAGAGCCTCCCAGGTCGTATTCAAGCGAAACCCACATGCAATGAAAAACGACAAGACCACGAAAAACAAGAAAACTAATAAACTCTGTACTTGGAACAGCAAAATCTATAAAGCCATTAAAGAAAGCATAGAAGTATGATTAACTCAGACATACTCAGCATGGACGCCGGTAAATGTATGATTAACTAACATCAAGTATACTACTCCAGTAATTCACAAGGAGTTCATAATATAAATAATTTATAGGAATCTTTAAATCATTTCCAGTAACCACATTAACAAGCATGCCATTAATTTCGTCACAATATTCGACAGAATACTATTAATCCAAATCGATTTACTGCCAACAGATATTGTTCGTCCGCTCTAACTTTTCCCATACGTCACGATTTATTTTCAAAGCCCAAATTTCATTTTTATATATGTTATAGTCAAAGCCCAAATTTCAGGCACTTCTAGGTTTGACTAGGCAATCCTCAGGTCTGACTGACGGTCTTAGTCAAAGCCCGAAATAAATTAGAATTTCGGCCTTTGACTAGTCAAACCTAGGAGAGACTAAGCTGGTCAGGCAAAGGTCGAAATTTAATTTTATGAAATCGGAGTTTGACTAGTCAAACCCCGATCTGCTATTAAAATGTCGTAATTTTTTAGATTAGGTTTAATAAAACTTCATTTTTTAATTTTAATGTTTATTATTTTTATATGGTCGTAACTAAAATAAAAAAATTAATGTTTATTCTCACATGTTGAGGCATTATAGCATTTAGAGTTGCACAATACGTTATACCCTTTACACTTACATAATTTTGAAGAGCATTTCTTATTGCAGTAGCATTTTATAAAGCCTTGTCCTCCAAATTTAGAACCTTTTGTACCAATTTCTCTTTATAGAGACAGCTTAACATCTGGAACATCTTCGAAATTAAGAAAATTCTCTTTGTATTCTCTTATTTGATTTCTTAAAAAACGTAATTTGGTTTGACTAAGTATATGAATTTTATTTTAGCACAAACAGATGGAATTAGAATGTCATCGTCAACTGTGAAAGAAGATATTGCAATCGGAGAAAAAACTAAGGATCACCATAATACTAAGGAAGCCCCTGGACCGTCATCACTAGGAGAGAAAGAACATTGTCAAACAAGTGTATAATTATTGGTAATTAGGTGGTACATGTTGTGTGCGCTGACAGCACACTTGGTGCATACTATGAAGGTTTTGACAGAAAAGGTACATGCATGCGTTGTGCACAGACAGAAAAGATTAAAAGATTAAAATAAATAAAGGAAAGGCGATTGAAGGTCTGCATGCCCAGGATAATGCTATGAAACAATTAAGTGAAAAAAAATTTCTTCAATTTAGATTCGGAAAAACTGTAACAATACCTCTCCTTAACTTTGCTAGGGTCAAAGGCGATGCTCGAAATATTTTGGATATCATATAAAATAAAACAACTGAAGATTTATGTAGAGCTGGTACGAAATTAGGAACAATAAACACATTTTTTTCAAGAAATCAAATAAGAGAATGCAAAGAGAATTTTCTTAATTTCGAAGATGTTCCAGACAATAAGCTGTCTCAAAGAGAAATTAGTACAAAAGATTCTAAATTTGCTGGACAAGGCTTTATAATATGCTACTGCAATAAGAAATGCTCTTCAAAATTATGTAAGTGTAAAAGGTCTAACGTATTGTGCAACTCTAAATGACATAATGCCTCAACATGTGAGAATAAACACTTTTTTTTTATTTTACCTAATTATTAAATTATTAAACCTAATCTAACAAATTATGACATTTTAATAGCAGATCGGGGTTTGACTAGTCAAACTCCTATTTCATAAAATTAAATTTCGACCTTTGCCTGACCAACTTAGTCTCTCTTAGGTTTGACTAGTCAAAGGCCGAAACTGTAATTTATTTCGGGCTTTGGCTAAGACCGTCAGTCAGACCTGAGGATGGCCTAGTCAAACCTAGGAGTGCCTGAAATTCGGGCTTTGACTATAACATACATTTTGTATACTGTACTGTATACTATATACTACATACATCGGCGTACGTTTCACTTTAGATTTTGACTCAATTTGTTTGAAAATAAATCGTGACGCATGGGAAAAGTTAGAGCGTACGAACAATACGTATCAACAGACTGTCTACCCCCAAAAGGACCCCGCACAAACCTTATGGAAAATAGGTCCCAGTGGATTTCGTTCATACTTTGGGAAAATACTCTTTGAAGCATTCTGATAAAAAGTTCTCATGGGCACAAATCAATCGTATGAAGGATTTTCAAGATATAGAGGCCCAAACTCGGAAAATTATAAGATTTAGGAGGTATTCCAATTCCGTGAGTTACTGGTTATTTGGCAACATGTAGAAGTTTGGATCAAGGAAAACTACTAGTACTCTAGGATTTTTTCCTGGCTATCCAATGACGACCTTTACTTTGACCTTGACCTTCAACGGACGTCATCGTCTAGAGTTTCGAGGGTTTTCGGCATTTAATTGATATAAACAGGTTACTCATGGGTTTTTGGGATCGCTAAACACGAATATGCCATCAGAATTGCCCTCCGGATGACGTTGTGGCCAGGGTTTCTGCAAGGGACGTCATATTCTAGAGTTTTTATGGTTTTCGGCATTTAATTGATGCAAATGAATTACTGGAGGGTTTTTTGAGGTCGCTATACACGAATATGTCACCAGAACCGACTCCCGGAGCACCTGATTTCCAAGGTCAATGAAAGGGGCTTCCTGAGTTTCGAGAGTCTTGTTGGTAGTAAATTTCCTGATATAGAGAAGAGAACGCATATTCTTGGAAGATATTCGGATACCTTTAGTAGTCCAGGGTTTGCGATGTTTTGGCTTAATTGCAATTAAAGGAAATGCTTTATTGAAGATACAGAAAAGCTTATCCAAAAAAGCACTGAAATTATTATCCACGTCCATAGCAGGAAAGCGCCACTCAGAGGTTAAGCATAAACATTGGAAATTACGAAAGTTCCGGGTGGAAAAAATCCTGCCTAAACGTCGGGTTTTCGAGGAGGGTTTGCTTAAGGTATTAAACTTCGTATAAACTGCTTCATGATCAGATAGTCCAGCATTAATAATTGTAGAGTGGACATCAAAGGGTGAAAAATCTGAGACAGTATAATCAATTATGGTAGATGAAGTTTTTGTAATACTTGTAGGAGAATCAACGTGCATTGTTAGACCATACGATTCAAATATGTTGACCAAGGATATTTGTGTAGCACTAGCAGCAGCATAATCAATGTTAAAGTCCCCGCATAAAATTTTTCTACTTTTATGGGGCAGGTCATCTAATAAATTTAGCAGGTTCTGAAAAAATAGTTCCACGGAAGAGTTAGGTGATCTATAAATGCAAATAATATAAAGATTAAGATTCTTATTGTAAATTAACGAAAACTCAAAGAAGGCTTCACTTAGCAGAAAGTCATATTTTGTTACCGAAGAAAAATCATTGGTAGTAGATAGAATTAGGGTGCCTCCGTAAGCTGAGCTTGGACGATCATACCTAGCAATTGTGGTGTATTTTTCTACAAAAAAAGGCTCGTTGACTTCAAGCCAGTGCTCTGTAACCGCAACTACCGGAAGAAATCCTAATTCCTCTAGGAACAAAAATAATTCATCAGCTTTGTATCTTATAGAACGAATATTAATCAGAACCATGCTAAAGTTGTTATCACTAAAACAATTTGAGGATTCTAGTCCCTCAAAACACGTCGTGATGTTTAAAAATTTCGTTTTGGAGAGGCAGCGGAAAAGTAATTTCGGTGACATTCCCTTGATTTTTGAAGGTGTATAATTCTTTCAGAAGTGAGAAAGGATCTGTAAGCATCAAGATCAGCTTCCACCTCATCTGGACCAATCCCATAGGCATTGTTAAATTCCAGCAGAATTCATCGTAGATCTTCAGTCTTAGTGGGAAGTCCCTCGGAAGCCAAAAAGAGTTTAACACTTGTATTGGTAAATCCATCGTAAAACACTGAAGCTGGTTGGTCGTGTAGATAAGCAAGATGAAGTTTAATGGCTTTTAAGATATCCGGTTCCCTTAATCTGGCTAGAAGATATCGACTATTCGAGTTATTGGTTAATCAAACTCTTGGTGGGGTCAAAGGATCCAGATTTATCGAAGGTTCTAAAGTATCCTTCTTAATGAAATTTACAGGCGAATGGAACGGATTCTTAGATTTACAAACTTCGATGGTCTGCTTGTCTGTACGTATGTATCTTTGTTCTTGCGAGGATTGGTAATTGGATTTTCATAGGTGACAGGACTTCTGAGATTCTTCGGATTCTTATGTGACTCAGATGAAAGCGTTGGTTCAGAATTGGAAGATTCTATAGACCATTTGATGTTAACACCAGGTGGCCAAATTTCCTTATTAAATAATAGGTTAATAGCTGTTCTAGATTTTATACCTATTTTGAACGAAGAGCCAGTTGTTGTGTCGGCATCTTTAAGGAGTGCGTAACATCTAATATATTCCTTAATGCCTAGCTTCTCTTTGATATAGTGAACAACTTGTATAGGGGTGTACGTTGGGGTCAAGTTACTAATAACTACAAAGTGACATTTATCTTCTGTAATTTTTGGCTTTTGCTCTGGACTTGGTTCAAGATGTCGGGGCTCTTCAGTTTGGGTACTTGCGGTGGCATAAGATGTATTTTTCTTCAATATCTCTTTTTTAGTTGGTATAGTAGATAGATTTTTTGTAAGACTGCTCATTTGATTTGAAATTTCACCGATATTTGAAGAGAGCCTTTCTAATCCCAACTTAATCTTAGTTAAATTTGTGTCTTGGATTTCAACCTTGATAGTTGATAATCATCTGAAGAAGAGCCGAAAAAAACTGACGATATATTAAAAATGTCGTGTTCCATCTGCCTTACAGATTTCAAAACCTTTTCAGGATTCAGCAGGTTGTTTAGTTTGTGGATCTCGTCAATTTTTTTCGTAAGATAGTCCAGTTTGCCGTCATTTTTAGTTAATAGGTCATAAGTCTCGATGAAAACAGGCAAATTGTCATTTAGTTTTTTAGTAACTTGAATTAAGGCCTGAAAGTTGTCTAAAGGTATTTGATTTTTTGATAAATTTGTAATTTTGTCATTTAAATAATTTAAACTTGGAGAGTCACATACGGTACAAAAGAATCTAAGATGAGAAGACTTTTGGTCCAATAGGGCTTTAGTGATGGTCTTGTTTAATTTTGTACATTTCATACAGAAGTTTCTTTGGCAATCTCCATTACATCTTAACTGGTTGTATTTATCCGAGTCAGAATATTGTGTAAGACAATGTTCACAAGTATACGTCATTTTCAAGGTTAGATGTGCAAAAATTAACTAGGTCGATGTGATGATGGTAACAAAAATTGAAACACTTACAGCTAGTATTCACAACACATAAATCAAAACAAATAACAAAACTTGTAAACACAAGAAAACAAATCAAAACATACATCCGTATACTTCCACTGCTGGAAAACGAATTTGCAACCAATGAAAATCAGAGCGTATGGAATGAAGTTAGAAAGAGTCCACATTATCACCTATTTGGTAATATTAACGAAAACTGGGATATAAACAAGTAAATACAATTACGCATTGAAAAATCCTTCTTCTATAAACGTCTTCTATATATGTAAAATAAAGAAAATTCTCGTTTATATAGATATTACATTAAACTTTAAAACTAGATCAATACGCTGCTACATATTCTCCACCATGACATGGAGAGCTGGACCCTTACAGAGTTACAAACGAAAAAGGTGGAGGGCTTTGAGATGTGGATCTACCGAAGGATATTGCTGATAAGTTGATTTGAATAAGCTGAATGAACGAGTTGAATGAAAAAGAGCACAGCAAAAAACAACAAAAATTTGATTACAATATTTTTTCTTTTAATTGTTAATTAAAATAATTAAAAATAATAATATGTTTAAAATGTTTTTAATATTTGGCACTTTTAATTTTTTGTTAGTCAGACATAACCGTTGATGATGCAACCGAGCTTTTAAAGGACAGCATTTTTTTTAAAGTGCCATGGCTTTGACAAAATATCTGCCAAACTTTACTTTTGTAAGCATTGTTAAGTCTAAAAATTTAATGTTCAAAAATACCAAAGGAAAAAAAATGTCGTCCATATCTGGGTAGAGTACAATTTCAATATTCAAGTGATTTAATGAGGGAACACAATACACGTTTTTGTTTTGTCTATTCGTTTTTAAACAAGTGAGTTCAAAGAAAGTAAATAGTGCTAGACGTATGCCAGACGCTATGAAATAAGAATGTTTATCTATTTTTAATTAAGCATACAATAATGGGAATAACAAATTAATATTATGTACTTACTAATGACTTCATCTCTTCACGTTCTCATTCAACTTTTTTCACGAATTGCAGTTGAATTGCGTAAAAATGTGATTTTATATAAGACACTAAGGTCATCAAGGCCAACACGTACTCTTCTTATGTGATTTGTTATTCAGGGACCACAGAAAAATAGTTTTAATCTTACTTTTGCTGTCAAAAATTATTTGGCAATGGACCGGGGGTCAATGTTAGGTTAAAATTTGGATGATACGAGACTTAAATCTTAAAAAAACGTCATAATTCGTGGATTTGTTATCTAAATTGAGGTTTATGTATTCTTAAATGTAATACTACTGATAGAGAAATGTTTTATATCAAAAATTTGTTTTTATTGATTTTTTAGTAAAGAAAGATTCTGGTTAAAAGCTGATTACTGGAACTGGGTTGTATCAATTACCCAAAAATGTACACTTTGTTTACACAAATCTACAGCTCTTTATGAAAATTAGCTTGTTTATCTTCACAACGGAAGGTAGTTCAAGTTATTATAACCCTTAATCTAGAAAATGCCTTATAAAAGACAACTTCATAATATAGACTCATTAGTGCACTATGGTAGGGGAGCCCAAGCGGGGATTTTTGCAGTTACTCGAGCGCATCAGATTATCATATGGGGAGAAACCTGGTACCCTGCAGATGTACCTCTACCATATATTGGCTCTTAACACAGGGTAGTTCGTTAAGGGGGGCCCGAAAAAAAAATCTATCCTTAAAAATACTTGAAATTGTCAGATTAAGATAAGGTAAGTTAAGGACATGCAAAACAGTGTATATTTCAAAAATCTGACGATTTGAGCGGGGCGTAAAGAAAATGGGCGAGTTAAAAATTTTACAAAAAAAAAGCGAATAATTCGCGAAATGAACGTTAGTTCGAAAAACTAAAAAATAGGTGTTCAATATTTTTCAAAAATCTATCGAATGATACTATACATGACCCCCCACAGGTGGGGGTGGGGGGTAAATTTAAAATTTTAAATACAAATCCCGCGATATTTCACAAAATAAACATTAGATCGAAAAACTGCAAAATACACTTAATCAATATTTTTGAAAAATCTATCGAATGGTACCCCCCGGGTACACGACCCCCCACGGAGGTGGGGTGGGGTTACTTTAAAATCTTAAATAGGAGCCCCAAATTGTTATTCCAGATTTGGATTCTTTATGTAAAAATAAGCAACTTTTATTCGAAACATTTTTTAAAATTATGGATAGCTGGCGCTATAATCGGAAAAAACGATTGTTGGAAATGGAAAATTGAATTAAAAATGGAAAGTCCCCACTAAAATGGAAAACTTAACTTAACTTTTTTTGGTTTTAGGACCTACTCTTCACAACCCAATAGGTCCCCTTAACGCTCGAGTGACTGCACATTTAGCATACTTCGCTCCTCTACTACTACCAACTCCTGCTAAAATTCTTGCTAATACAGTAGAATCCCGCGAATCCGAACCCCGCTAATCCGAACGTTCGGCAAATCCAAACCAACAGAAATTGAAAAAAAAGAATGTGTGTGTACTTTGTACGCACGTAAGAAGTTATACTTCTATTATATGATTATATGATTATAAACGAAATTAATATACTTTTTATTTATATTTTATTTAAATATTAAATTAATTTATACTTACTACTTCTCAAAAATTTTTATTAAAACAGTGCCAAAAAACACATTAAAAATGCCACAAATGATTTCTGAACATTAATTGTCGGAAAAATTTTTAACTAAATACGTATTTTCTGAAAATAAAATTATATAATAAATATACTTACAATCCTAAAATGTATAAAAAAAAATAAAAAAATAAAAGTTTCTATTGGGATTCGAACCAACTTACCACGCGGCTGGTATTTGCGTTGTATTGGGATTCGCCCGCATTAAAACTTCGCCACAGAGGCAGCTTGTTATTATGTGCGAAGATCGTCTAACTAAACAGATTAACCTTTTGACATTTTTAACTTATGTAAATCAAATTATTTTGATTTTGAATTGAAATGATTTAGAATTGAAAAAATACAACAAAACATAGAGTAATAAGACAATATATTAGGTGAATATTAAGGTGTAAAATAAAAGTATTACATACTACTTATGTATTTTGGTAGTTTCAAGGTAGGTATCGGAGCCCGTATAACGACTAATAAATTTCGCAATCACTTGCGTCGTGCAAAGTGGCTATGTTCAAATATCATAACAAAATTTGATCAACTATTTATAAAACACTTACCAGTGAAAGATTCTTTAGCTTTGAATAAGCGAGATCTGCGGCACTCATACTAGGCACAGTTTGATGAGCTTTCACATTGTCATGCAACAATCATCTCTTCTATGTAAATAAGTCCAAAAATATAATATGAAAACTATTTAAAAAGGCAGTATAACCATTAACTAACTTTTTGTTTGTTGTTTCTCTTCCTACAAATTTTAAAACGCAACAAGCATACATTATAACCAAACCATGCACAGTCCCACAGCTGTGCCACAGCTGCCATATTGGATAATTTTTGTCATGTCATTTGAACATCCAATCAGAACAAAGTTATAATGCGCATGCGCCCGGTCGCTAGGTTTTCCCATATAAAATTTCACCGTCATTACGCCCGTAAAGAAGTATAACTTCAAAAATTTAAAAATTCACGACAAAAACTTAAAAACATGTTTATTATACAGATTAAAACCAGAAAATTTAACAATGTAGGATTAATAGGACTTTGACATTTAAAATTTCTTTAAAATGAATACGTACTTTATCCGTACTGCTTATAAAGGTTAAATATAAACTTACGTCGGTCCTCTTGCAGTCAACTTAAGTCCAAAAATATTGTCCACACTCTTGCGAGAACGTTTTGAGACTCAAAATCAACGACAACGAAAGCTTTGAATTATTAGATAGGCTAACTTTCGGATAATCCGAACTTTTCGGAATCCGAACTTTTCGGAATCCGAACAGGCTCTCCCCCCAATTAGTTCGGATTTGCGGGGTTCTACTGTATGCGTAAAAAAGTAATAATAAAAAAATTGAATTGTTTCCTAGAAAAAAGACTGCTTAGTTTTTGACCAATTAAAAAACCAAAACAGTCAGGTTATTGCAAAGTATGGAGAGGCTATTTTAAATGAAAACGGTGCTTGATTTATTGGCTCATGTGAGATCTTATCGTTAAAAGTGAAAAATTGATTCTGCACTCATAAAGACATACACAATATACATGGACAATTATTATCAAACAAGAGAGCTTAGGTCAATTATTGATTATGTCATCATGTGACAACAATCAAATCTATAAAGGACACCGCACACATCTTGTGGAAAATATAAAGTCACTCAAATGAAATAAAATTTACATGAATAGATGCGTTCTGAAATTTCAATAATTTGATACCATTGCGCCAACTCTGTATTTTGATTAACAAGAGCGTAAATTGATGAAAATAAATCTAAAATCAAATAGAAATGTACGTGTGTCGAAAAGAGAAAAAAGATCTTGTGATTCGCTTACTTCATAAATCTCTTATCTTTTCCTATTATTATTGATAATAAAGTAGGTATAGTTTGGTTAGTTGTACCATCTCTAATTGGCTTAAGCTAGTGGTGAAGACTGTATTTGTATTCAATAGCCGCTAGATTAATATTATTTATAAATGCCAGTTTTATGGACTTCAAAATGCGATTTCGATAAACTTTAATTACAATTAACGCACTAATTAAGCAAAATTCAGAGTTGGCGCAATGGTATCAAATTATTGAAATCTCAGGACGCATCTATTCATGTAGATTTAATTTCTTTTAAATGATAAAATAAAATTACAGAAAATAAAATTCCTGTAGCTGGCTGTATACCATAAATCACAAAAATGCGATATCCTTTATAAAAGGTATATTTAAAATTCCCTAAATAAGGGTTACATTAAATCACAGAACGTTTTATGATTAAGAAATCCATCATCAGTGTTAAGTACTACAAGCCAAAAAATAGCACGCCTGAGGCACCAAAATTTTTTTTTTGGCTTTTAGTAACACTGACGATGGATTTCTTAATCCGAAAACGTTCTGTGATTTAATGTAACTCTTATTTAGGAAATTTTAAATACAGTAAAACCTCGAATATCCGTCAGGGCACAAGGGTATGACAGATAATCGAAAGATAAGACGGTTAACAGAACATTAAAAAAAATTTAAAATTCATAGTACGACTCTCAAATTTCATTTGTATGTTTTGTTTGACAATATAATAGGGATTTGTGTTCGTACAATCTTTGTTTGTTTTACTGTTGCTTCACATTGTGCGACGGCTGAATTTCTTAATCGGCATAACATCATGCAATCTACTTTATTAGTCCAGGGCGCATCTGTTTTGAGATGGACGTTGAGAGGTGACTCAAATTTTTTTGCAGAAATTGCTTAAAAATAACTCAAATAATAATATTTGAGTTATCCTCCCACTCAAAATGGTCCGGAACATTGTTTAAATAATCAAAATGTCAAAATATGAAGGAGAAATTCGATTTTTTTATTGGTTTTTTGATTATAACTTTAAAACTGTTCATTTCTGAGAAAAGTTGTACTGACATAAAAGTTGCGTAATTAAATTTCCTACAATATAGAATTAGTAAAAATTCAAATGAAAGGTACATTACACTTCTATATGCAAAAAAATTTCAACCTTCTACCTGCTTTATTTTCAGTACTGTAACATTTTGAAAAAATGAATTTTTGAAGTTATACTTCTTTACCGGCGATAGAGGGTGAATTTTTATATGTTAAAACCTGTCAGCCCGGCGCATGCGCATTATAACTTTGTTCTGATTGGATGTTCAAATGACATGTCAAAAATTATCCGATATGGCAGCTGTAGGACAGCTGTGGTTTGGAGGTAAAGGTAAACAAATGTATAATATATTAGTTTTATTGTTGTGAGGACAGAAACAAAAAAGTTTATAATATTGTAGTGACTTTTAAATAGTTTTTAAAAGCAACAGGTACGTAATAAGTGTTAATGTATCATGGGTATAAACCTACCTATTTGATCTGCCAAAATACATAGTATGTAATACTTTTATTTATATAATTTGATTACCATCAAAATTTCTATCAATATTCACCTAATATTGTTTTCTTACTCTATGTTTTGTTGTATTTTTCAATTCTAAATCATTTCAATTCAAAATTAAAATAATTTGATCAATTTTCAAATTATGAAAATATCACAAGTTTAATCCGTTTAGTTAGTCGATCTTCGTAAATAATGACACATAGTGTCCGTGGCTAAGCGTTGAAGGCGAATGAATTCCAATACAAACCGCGCTTATCAGCGCTGGTTCGAGTCCCAATAGAAACTTTCTTTTTTGTTTTTTTTTGATACATTTTATGATTGTAAGTATATTTATTATATAATTGTATTTTCAGAAAATACGTATTTAGTTAAAAAATTTTTCGACAATTAATGTTCAGACATCATTTGTGGCTTGTTTAATGTGTTTGTGTGTGTTTTATTCTTTTATTATTTTAATTTTTGGTACTGTTCTAATAAAAATGTTTGAGAAGTAGTAAGTATAAATTAGTTTAATATTTAAACAAAATATAAATAAAAAGTATATTAATTTCGTTTAAACCATATAATAGAAGTATAACTTCTTACGTGCGTACAAAGTACACACACATTCTTTTTTTTTGCCTGGATTGCAAAATTTATTTTGCAAAATCTATTAAACCGATCTTAATGAAATTTACAGTATTGTTTTACTGTATCATAAAGTTCTTTTGAGTGAAATATGAAGGTCCTAAGTGCAGCATAAATTGTTGAAAAACGTAAAATGCTAATACTTGTTTTTGTATGGTTTTTTTCGCAATTATTGCTATTTTGCAACAAGGGTGACTATTTTTTAAATTTTTAACCAATTCCATGTTATAGGAAATTTAATTACGCAACTTTTATGTCAGTACAACTTTTCTCGAAAATGAATACTTTTAAAGTTATAATCAAAAAACAGAGAAAAAAATCGAATTTGTCCTTCATTTTTTGACATTTTGATTATTTAAACAATGTTCCGGACCCTTTTGAGAGGGAGGATAACTCAAATATTATTATTCGAGTTATTTTCAAGCAATTTCTGCAAAAAAATTTGAGTCACCTCTCAACGTCCAAATGTACTAATATTTTTACAGATGCGCCCTGGTCTATATTGGCTTCTTCTTGTTGAGAATACCACTCGATGAATTATTGCATACGCGATGCAGCTTCTCTAGATTATTTACGCAAATTTTTGTCAGCTACAATCGGTTGATCCACATATCTACAGTCAAATTCCAAATCTGTGTCAGCTTCTGAATCTGTTTGGTCCGCCTTTGTTGCCATTTCAACGAGTTCTTTATCTGTCAGGAATAGATAGCCGTTTGTGCCCTCATCACAAATCAAATTAACTTTTTTTTATTTTTTTACATTCAAATTTTTGCTTATGCAGTCAGTACAACGTCTGTCTGTACCCTGACGGTTAACAGAGGTGACGGTTAATGGAGAGACGGATAATCGAAGTTCCACTGTATACCTTTTACAAAGGATCTAGTATTTTTATATAAATTTTAGATATAATAGTGTAGGAAACAGAGGTTGAACCTTGCAAAATGGACACAAGTCTGGTTTTATTTTTTTTCTGTTATATCAAGGGGTGCTTATTATAAAACTAACTTTTTCTGAAAAAATTTCGCCCCGGAACCCCCCTTTTCACCCCTTTAACCCGCCATTTCACGCGCTATGAGGGAATCCCTCACCATATTTGTTTATAACCAATGAAATTGTGTAAACTAATACGATAACCTTAAGCACCCAGGAAAGCCTTTAGCATGGTTCATGAGAGGGTATGAAAAAGTTATAGAATATTTCAGGCGGTCAGTGTGCTGTGTGATAGTTGAAGGAAGAGACATCCCTCTTCAAGTGAGGGAATTCCTCACTGCGCGTGCAATCACGGTGAAATCACGTTTCTGTTATCTCAAAGAAACTTTTAGGTTTTTATTTAATATTTAGGTAGGTTTAATTAAAATATTATTGTCTGGATTAGGTTAGGAACAGTTTGGGGGTTAAAATCGCACCCAGAGCATATAGAAATAGAAATATACCGGAAGTTGATTGTAACTTCGTTTTTTTTAATAGGACACCCTATATATTTTTACGTTTTTAGATTCTCCTCGATTTCTTATTTCTTAAAATATAAGGTTTTGTAATATTATACAGGGTAGATTAAAAGATAATTACGTTTTTTTATTAATTTCGTAGCAAAATTCACACCCTGTAGAATTGTAGTAGTTTTACATCAAAATCCCTTTATATGTTCAAATGATTTTTAATATGGTCTACTATTGTTACCAATTATTGGTATAGCTAAATTTTGAATTTTAGTATACAGGGTGGGTCGAAACTCGGAATGTGTATTTTCTGAGTTTTCTTAAATAGAACACACTATATTTTAGTATTGTAATGAAATGGTATTTTATGGTACTTTTTAATGTCTTATGCATTCCCTATACCCAACTGCTTTAATTTGTGCTTAATTGTTAATCGCACCAACAATCTTAACTACGTAGATATTTTGATAGCTCAACCATTATTGGCAATTTTAAGTATCAGTCTCGATTAGTATGTATTTATTTCCGAAAAATGATTTGTGATTGAATATTTTTACGGCCAACCTAATAAAATTTCAGGTATTTTGTGTTGCAATTAATGTTTGGCTTGATGAATCACCAATAACTCACAAATTGAAGCAGTTAGGTATAGGGATTGCTTAAGAAATTAAAAAGTATCCTAAAATAACATTTCATTACAATACTAAAATACAGGGTGTTCCATTTAAGAAAACTCAGAAAATACTCATTCTGAGTTTCGACCAACCCTATATACAAAAAAGGAAAAATTTAACTATACCAATAATTCTTAACATAGTAGACTATATTAAAAATCATTTGAACATAAACAGAGTTTATTATGTCAAACTACTACAATTCTACAGGGTGTGAATTTTGCTACGAAATTAATAAGAAAACGTAATTATCTTTTAACCTACCCTGTATAATATTACAAAAACTTATATTTTAAGAAAGAAGAAATCAACGAGAATCCAAAAATGTAAAAATATACAGGGTGTCCCATTTAAAAAACAAAGTTACAACCAACTTCCGGTATAACCGGAAGTAGCAAAGAGCCCAAAATATTTTCATTAAATAGTTCACACCTCAGAACCCCTGTATTCCGATTTTCATAATTTTCTTACCTTGAGTTCTCGAGATATTTCTGATAGGCCCTTTATCTGCCTCACCCTGTATACGTGGTGTACTAGATAATACATATTATCATTGTTTATCTACACATGGTCTAGTTATACAATGATATTATGATGATTAGAACTCTTTAAACTCTTTGAATCGTTGTATCTCAAAAACGGTGGCTCTTAAGAAAAAAAGTATTAAGATACTTTTTATAGATAATTATCTAATCTACATTTTTTGTTAAAACTAATTTTATGATAAAACTTGCCGTTTCGCTGAAAATCGCTAAAAACCATATTTGGTGACCTTTGACCCCGCGTAAATTTTTTAGCTCGGGTCGGATTTATGAGGACTTTTTAGATTTCATTTATGATGGAATTCTGAACAATCCTGCCAATTTTCAGCTTGATGGTAATTATTATAACCTCACTACTATTTTTGAGTCTAACTAGACCGGTCTATTAACACATTTTTTACGTTGTTCGTCACCAATAATATCCCACTATGATGATTATGTTTTTCTTGAAACGATGTCTTTAGGTTTGTCTTAAATCGTTGCAGACCCTTTTTATTCTAAATTTGAGTTTGTCAACTATGGGAGCAATTCAACAAAATATATAACAACAATATTTTTTTAAACTATTTATTACCATCTTATTTACAACATTCTATAATTAAACACGTACTTATCTTCTTTTCCATTTTATTTTAAATTCTCAGTTCATTACTGTCGTGTAAGAATTTAAGCTGGATATCTAGCTGGATATCTAGCTGGATATCTAGACGTTTCCAAAAGCGTAGGCTTGATTAATGGAAAATGAACTGGAACCATAGATGTATCAATGGGAACAGGCTTAGTCTCTGGTACGACAAGTTCAAGTTTGTAAACCACTATGGTACCATCTGGTTGCTTCACCTCGATGAAAGTTCCAGGGCGTCTAATCTCAAGAATAGTACCATCAGGGCGACGAAGCTCGACAGTACCGTCAGGGCGTTTGACGTAGATGATAGCTCCTGAACGAAGAATGATGATTTTTCCATCTGGACGGTGTAGCTCGATGGTACCATCGGGACGACGGATTTCTATGATCATGCCAACACGACGGACCATTGGGTTGGTCGGTACTGGTTTGCCGTTAACGTCAAGGGTGTCGATGTATTGTCTTACCAATACAGGGGTGGTGCCGACCCATTTGCGTACCAAGACGTATTGACGACCTTGGTCATCGCTAAAAAAGATTTTCGTATAAATATATATGTAGAAACTATTTCCTTGTGGCATTTTTATGATTAATTATTTATATGGGAAATAAGCCACAATTAAAATGAAAAAAATAATTTTATTAACGTTTCGACGCCCAAATCGGGTGCCGTTGTCAAAATACAAAATATTACTAAAATAAACAAAAGTGTTGTTGCTAAGCAAAAAAATTCTTCTAATAATTTATTTAATCTCACTCATTTATATTGGCAATTCAGACATATATTATACATTTTAAAGTAGAAGACTTTAAAATGATATTGCCAATATTTATGAGTTGCGTTCCTGGGACGACTTACTGAAAGATAGTTCATTCGATTACATGAAATCAACCCCAACTCAAGAATATCCGTCATAAAAAATTATAGCATGTGATCTGTCTTTAAAAAGACAACCAAATGCAACGACAGTAAAATTCTCGCCAATGTTGATTTTTCGACAAAAAAACTACGTTTTCAGACGGTTTTTTCCAAATAACTCAAAAAGTAAATATTTTATCGAAAAAAATATCCTTAGCAAAAATGTAGCTCATAAAAAACCCAAAAAAATGGTGTATCAGTAAAGTATATCAATTAAATAAAAACAAAGTTGTAGCTCATGAAAAATACGTTCTTATTCGTCTAATTCTAAATCGAATATTTCAACGTGAAATCACCGAAACATTAAGCACTTTTCGGGAAAAACCCATTTAAACTTTTTTAAAATGTTTATAAAAAGCTTTGTTATAATTGTTATCAAAAGTTTTAGATTTAAAAATAAGCGAGTTACGCTCAAAATAAAGTTGGCCCTCTTTTTTTTTGTAAAAAATCATGAAAATCTCGCCGTGTTTAGCTCCCCAAATGAAATCAATCGCTACCGCTTTACAAACAATTTACTTACCTATCTATTTTTTATTATGATCTGTCAGTCTCACCGGTTTAAAGTGTTTATTTTTGAAAGAGTTATAATTGAGAAAGCTTGAATGGGTCACTAATCACGAGTGTATATGCAAATTTTGAACAGCCATATCTTAACCAATTTTTGTCTTACGGAGAAACAAAATGAAACTTATAGCAAATTAAATAAAATTTATAATAGCAAAACCTACATTTTAAAATATACAAAAAATACAAAATAAGCACTTCAAACCAATCAAACTTACAGATCATATAAACAATACACATACAGTTAAAATAGATGGTAAAGCCAAACGATTAATTTCATTTAGGCTACTAAATAGAGGGAGGTTTTCACGATTTTTTTTACCAAAAAAAGGGGCCAACTTTTTTTTTCAGTGTAATTAGTTTATTTTTGATGCTGTAAACTTTTGTAAAAAACAAATAATAAGCTTTTTTTCAAAACTTTAAAAATGTTAATAAGGTTTTCCCGAAAAACGCTTCTTTCTTCGGTGATTTTGCCTTGAATTATTCGATTTGGAATTAGACTAATAAGAACGTATTTTTCATGAACTACAACTTTGCTTCTACTCAATTTGTAGACTTCACTGGTACACCATTTTTTTCGTTTTTTTTTTATAGGCTACACTTTTGCTAAAATATTTTTTTCGATAAAATATTTACTTTTTGAGTTATTTGGGAAAAACGGTCTGAAAACGTAGTTTTTTTGTTGAAAAATCAACATTTTAAATCGCGAATAACTCGAAAAGTATTGACTTACGTAAAAAACTTTATAGAACAAAAGGTGCTTAAAATAAGTCAATTTATCCATTTCCGGCCTTATTTTAAATACGCGTTTTTTACCCCCGAGAAGGGGTAAATTTCACCCCTCAAGTAAAAGCAACCAACGGCACAAATTCAACTTTGAAGTGGAGGGTAAGTAGAACCTAAATCCAAATTTTCATGCAATTCGAAGTTGCCCTTGGAAATTACACTCCAAAACGGTCATTTATTGGGCTATTTCAGTTTGGTTATATTTTTCTATTTTTATTTAAATAATAAAGATCTATCTACCAATCAGTTTGGTAGTCGAGGCTTTTGTTAAGGTAATTGTTTCTGCACCGTATGTCAACACTGGGAGGACGTATTGATCAATTACTTTTCTGTTCATGCATGTAAGCAGCTCAGTTTTAAAAACAGTTTCTCTCAGTTGTCCATATTCGTTCATTTGGAAGAAGAGGGTTAAATCTCAAAATGTTAAAGTTTTTTTTTATTGTATCAATACCTTCCAAATAATGACTTCTACTACGGAAAAAATAATTACGTGTGTAAGTACACTAGTCTCCGAGAGATGGCAGATGTAACTCTTTGGTTTTCCCCTAACTTTCTCTACAAAATGTTATTCGCTTTAGAAAATATAGTTATATCTTCAAATATAATAGACAAAAATAAGTGAATTCAATTAAAAGGGTGATTTATTTTTGGGATATAGAGCTACAAGTAAAGATATAACCATTTTTCTTAAAAGTTATAACACTAAATGCGAACAGTATGTTCTGATAGAAGGATACTTTCTTAGTTGTAACTTTTTTTTGGACAATTCATCATAAAAAAGAAGCAATATAATGTACGTAAAAAGTAGTTTTGTGAAATGTAACCTTATTCGTCAAAGTTACATATTTTGTTATAGGTATGTGAATTATCTTTTTTTTGCTTTGGGTAAATTATTATAAATTAAACTGTAGTATTATTTAAGGATTAATTTAATTTAACAACAAGTGCTTGTTGTGTTTAATAGAGAAACGCAATGTTTTTCCTGAATACTATTTAAGTTTTAACAAAAATTTGTAAAGAAAAACAATTATTAGGTACTACTATTGCTTTATGTTTCTCATTTTGTGTTTTATGAGGGATACGAACTATTTAATTAGTTTTTTTAATGTTTTATTAATAAGTTTTTTAAATCATAATTGATATAATGGCATTTTTAATAATATTTTATTAATACAATTCCTAAAATGTACCTTTATGAGCAAACATAATGTATTAAAAAGATAATATTTCTTTATTCAAGAAGGTTATATCTAAGTTTTTTTCCAAAACCTGATATCTTTAAAAAGAAAATTCTTGTCAGAGCGATAAAAAGATCAGAAATCTATCATACTCATCATTAAACCCTATAATATCAATAAACACTGCACAAAATAAATGAAATAAACTAATATGAATCTTAAAACCTTTCTACTGAAAAAGTGAAAATTCCTAGTTATAACCCTCTTCTTCCAAATGAACGGCTACCCACCCAAGGCCGATTCATCTCTTTAGTTCATGGGTCTAATTATCTCTGCCAATCGTAATATGCTAGCTTTTTATATTTCTATACGAGGTCTATTTTTTGCCAACCAATATTAATGTTCTGGGTGGATACCAAAGTTATAATTATTTTTGTTTCCAAGATGTTTTTGTTTCAATCTATATTCTCTGTAGTCACGAGTTCCCGTACTATCTCTCTTACCGTTCCTAGGAAATATAAACAAAGTGAACCTAAGAACATAAGATGGACAAATAAACGCCTACGTTGACGATATTTTCGTCATATTGATAATAAGAGCAGATATACAATGAAAGAAATACTAGAAGAAATTAAAGAGAAACGGGACTAAATGAGGGGACAAAGATTGAATCAAGAAGAGACAAATATATTAGGATTAGAGAAAATCAAATAAAAGAAAAATTAAAATAGTGAGCCCATGATTGTAAAAAGTAGATGACTTCAAATATTTAGGTGTACCAATAAGCAAAACCGAAGAAAGTATGCCAGAAAGAGAAAAAATATTAGCAGCGACTAAAGCTTATTTTTCACATAAGAGATTACTTCAAAGCATAATATTGAGAAAGAAAACTAAAATAGATATACATAAGCGATGAAACGATGAAGAAGATTTACGAATAGTGAATCAATAAGAACAGATCAAAATGAACAAAAAAGCAGAACAAATGCAGATATTAGGAAGGGCTAGATGGTTAGGAAACATCTGACAAGCAGGAGATAAAGCATTCCCATACGTGATAACAGAAGGGAATTCAAGAGAAAGAAAGAGCAGATGAGCATCAAAATTAAACTGGACGGAAGAAGTTTAAGGATACTTAAAAAACGCTGGGGCAAAAGAATGATAGGGAAAAACTAGAGGCGAAAATAAATGGAGAGAGACAAAAGGGACTGATCTCCCCAAGAGATAGGATATAGGAAGCTTTTGCTACTTAATTCCATATACAATGCAAGAATTTATAAAATGATCATAACATCAAAGATAAAAAGCAGTAGTTGTATACCAAATAATCAAAAAGGTACAAAATCTCTTGCTATAATATAAAACATTGCAAGAAAGGAGTAGGAGAACATAAAAATAATGTTGAGCAACAGCTAAACTTTGCTCACAATCAAATGGAAGGTTTCAATTACATGTCTTTAGAATTTTTAAACATAGATTAGTCATGTTAACTTACATTGAAACAGTTCTGTATTTATCCATAACCTTATCCCCATCATAAATATCACCATGCACCTTCACTTCCTGTCCCAACACATCTCCTTCAACATTGGCGTGGTATCCGACCACGTCTCCTCCAACGCCAGCTGCAGCCTCAACTGCGATTTCGTTGTTGCCCAATTTGGCTCTAGCGTCACCTTCGATCGTTATTATGTTTCCAATACCAAGGTCCTTCGCTACTTTGTGGACTATGAGGGAGCCTATCAGTGTACCTCCAATGATTTCTGAGACTGTGGCGAAGGAGATGGCTACGAGAGCTGATAGAACGGACAAAACCTGAAATGTTTAAATAGAAAACAGTTTTGAAATGTTGGTATTTTAAAACCATTTTTTGGTTTGGTTGGTGTCACGGACTCCGCAAATTTTGTAATCCATTTTAAAAATAGTTCTAGGCTACCTAGACACCTGGAATTTTCAGGGTAGCTTAGAACTAGCTAACAATGCAATATTTAACTGCTATTATACAGGGTGATTAATTAGTGGGGTGAAGCTCCGTAGATCCGTTATAGTAATGTATAGCGATAAAACTTAATAACAAAAATTGTAGCGAACTTTGAGCTTCATATTACAAAATTAGTTAGAATGTTACATATAGTTCGATAACATAGTGGCAGACCAAACTTATGTTTTTTTTAAATAGAACACCCTGTATTTTATTTTATATTCGAAATCTTCGTAACTTTTCGATTACAAAAATATAAAGGTTTGGTATGTTATACGTGGTATTTACAAAGTTATAACCAATTTTATATGAAAATCGTAACAAGATTAACTACCTGTATAAATAAAAGCAAGCACAAGGTCAATGGTTTATTGACGTCATATTTTTTTATTTATTGTTAAAATTTTCGTAAATGTTTGTTTTGCTAATTTTCTTTATATTGAATACAGGGTGAGTCAAAACGCAAGTACATTAGTTTCTCAGTAATTTTAAATAGAACACCCTGTATTTTATATCATTATTGAAAAGTACCATTGTCATACTATAATTTTTGTATAACATTCTCTATGTGTAAGTTTATTAGCTTTCGAGATATTTTCATTTTTCAGAGCAAAATTATTAATAATTACGGGTCTAAATCTTTCCAAATTTTAAGTAAACCATGACTGAATAATTGTCTAAAACTTACAATTTACGATTACTGATTATCAATCTGTAATCAAAGTTGGCTACAATTTTTGTTATTAACTTTTTATTCCTTATTACGGATCTACAAAGCTTTACCCCATTGACCAATCACACTGTATGGATAAATCGATTTTTTTTAATTTCAAACTATTTTAAAAATGTGACTAATGCAATGATATTTTAAAGTACGTTAATAAATCGATATCTACAAATTGATGGTGCCTCAGTGGCATTAGACGGCAGATCGAGAGGTCCCCAGTTGGAACCCGGCTGTTGCGTATCTTTTTTTTAATTATTTTAATAAATAATTAAAAGTTTATATACTTAAAATTATATATACCATTTTAAATAACCGTGGTATTATAAAAAATACTATTTTATACTAGTGTAATTTTTGGAATCATAATTATAAATAACAGTTAATGCACCAACTAAAAATTCATATTTTATAAGTTAATTATTCTTTCCAAACATGTTGTTTCCTACATAATGTACATGTACAATAACAAAACCGTGATATTATATATAAAAAGTACTTTATCTACTCTGTCATATTATGTATAAGTTTTTAGTTTGTGAAAACTGTCATTATAGATAGCAGTGCGTGAAGAGTTTAAAGTGTGCGTGAAGTAACAATGTATTTTAAATGGGATTTACTTTTTCGCACACTTTCAATGGGTTTTTGGCACACTTTCATATAATCAAATATCCTTAACTTTCGCGTTGTCATGGTGATGACAATATGAGCAATGACTTAAAACAAAATTTTTGACAGTATTGTGGTTTGAAAGTAGTTAGGATTTTTAAATGTCAAAGTTCTAAAAATTGTAGAATAGAAATGAATTCCAATGACGAAGAGTTACAATTTTTATATTAATTTGTTTATCGTAGATAAAATTGTATGAAACTATGAACTTACACGATGTATAGCATTCGCTCCGTTGTCGCTCGTGCTATAAATATCCGGGCGTTCGCAAAAAGCATACTTCACGAACTGTTTCATAAATAACTATTTTTGGAATTTTAAGCATTTTATCGTTAAATCGTTTATCGTTAAATTATTTTATAATCTCTCCTATAAATAATAAAAACGTTTTATTATAAAAAAGTTCTTTTTTATAAAAGTGTAATTATTTATTGTTTCATTAGAAATAAAACGCAGCAACTTTTATAATAATGAAATGAACATATTTTTTGTAATAGTCATTTCAGTTTAATAATAAGAGAAAGAAAAATAAAGTGCTATACATACAGGGTGAATTTTTAGTGCGGGATCGGTCGATAATTCTATTATGGTATAGAATATCGAAAAAAGTTATTCAGAAAAAATGTAGGCAATGCTATTCTCTAGGCTTGGAAAATATGTCCATTTCTACAGGGTGATCAATAACTGCGTGGTATATCAAATATATAATTTTTTAAATGGGACACCTTATATATTTTTTCATATTTATATTCCTCTCATAATTCTTGTTCATATAATATAGGGTTTTTGCATTACTATACAAAGTATTTAACAAGTTTTTATGACCATTTTTATTTCGAAATCCCTATGAGATTAACACCATGTATATAAGGAAGTAATTCGTAAACAATAATTTGTTTCACATAATAAGATAAACAATATACTGTAGTTTTTAAGTTAAGTTTAATTGAAATCACTGACGAAGATTTGTATACAGGGTGAACTACAACACCAAATTACGATTTTCTCAATTTTTTAAATGGATCACCCTATATTTTATTTTTTCAAAATTATGCATTTATGATACTCTTTCATTTTTATATAGCATTCCCTATACCTAAACCCATTACTTTCTGAGATATTTTAGTTGTCTTCAAATTTCGCGAATTCATTCAATTTTTCTAGTAGAAATAAGTTAGTATTGAGTGGTAATTAAACAAAATTATTTTTATTCAATAAATAACTAACACAAAATATAAACCATAACAATATTCGGTGAATGTACCAATAAGTGTGATATTAAGAAATTATCATATTTCCCTAATATACAAGAATCGTATAGTTCCTACAAAAAAGATTGTCTTGTATATAATATTATAACAAGATTATTTTTATTCAATAAATAACTCACGTAAAACATAAATCAAAACAATATACAACTGATGTAACAGTTTTTAGATTGTTATAGCAACAGTATTCTAAGCCAAGAAGTTTTTAGTAAAACATTCAATGTTATAAGCACTTTTAAACTACAAAACAAAATTACGATTTTCTCAATTTTTTAAATAGATCACCCTATATTTTATTTTTTAGGAATGTTGTATTTATGATACTCTTTCATTTTTATATAGCATTTCCTATACCTAAACTTCTTAGTTTCTGAGATATTTTTAGTTCTCTTCATTTGCCGGAAATACATTCAATTTTTAATAAGTAGAAATAACTTAACAAATAATTGTTGTGTAATAATATAACACATATTTGCATTCAATGAATTTCTAACAAAATATATAAACCATAACAATATTTAATGAATGTACCAATTAATGTGATGTTAAGGATATAAGTCTAAAATAAATGTTGAAAATGTCCACGCTCAACGTCTATGCAATTTTGTAACAGATATTCAAATGACCGAGCCACATTTCTTAACATTTTTGTAAGTTAATAGTATTAAAAGCTCCTCTTACTCTATTTTTCATATCATCAGACGTTGTTGGGTGCTTCTGGTATACAAGGTTTTTTATATAGCCCCACATGAAAAAATCAACTTTGGAAGAACTGAAGCACCGTCGTGTAAAAACCTCAACCGTCAAAAAAATGTGGACCAATAAAATAATCGCAAACAATAGCACCTTTAACATTTATAGATCACCTAGTTTGACTACGAGTGTTAACAAAGATGCATATTAATGGAAATTGGTATGAAAATTATAGTATTAATAACTGCGCGTCACAATCTGCAATTAGGAATGTGTTACTAAAAACTTCTTGGTTTAAAATACGGTTGATATATCAACCTAAAAACTGTTACATCAGTTGTATATTGTTTTGATTTATGTTTTGTGTGAGTTGTTTATTAAATAAAAATAATCTTGTTATATTACTACACACAAGACATATTTTTTTTGTAGGAATTTTATGATTCTTGTATATTAGGAGAATATGATAATTCCTTAATATCACATTTATTGATACATTTATTGCATATTGTTATGTTTTATATTTTGTGTTAGGTATTTCTTGAACTAAAATAATTTTTTTATATTATCACTCTCACTCAATACTAACTTATGTATTTTTAGTAGAAAAATTGAATGTATTCCCGAAATTTGAAGTAAACTGAAAATATCTCGGAAACTGATGAGTTTAGATATAGGGAATGCTATATAAAATGGAAGAATATCATAAGTACAATATTTCTAAAAAATAAAATATAGGGTGATCCATTTAAAAAAATTGAGAAAATCGTAATTTGGTTTTGTAGTTCACCCTGTATACAAATATTCGTCAATGATTTCAGTTAAACTTAATTTAAAAATACAGAACATTGTTTATCTTAGTATGTAAAACAAATTATTGTTTATGATATTGTTTACTTCTTTATATACATGGTGTTAATGTCATAGGGATTTCGAAATAAAAATGGTCATAACTTATTAAATACTCTGTATAGTATTGCAAAACCCTATATCATATGAACAAGAATTATGAGAGGAATATAAATATGAAAAAATATATAGGGTGTCCCATTTAAAAAATTATATGTTTGATATACCATGCAGTTATTGATCACCCTGTAGAAATGGACATATTTTCCAAGCCTAGAGAATATTATTGCCTACATTTTTTCTAAATAACTTTTTTCGATATTCTATACCATAATGGAATTATCGACCGATCCCGCACTAAAAACTCACCCTGTATATGGTTTGTACTTTTGTATGATGTAGAGATATGGGCACTAACAGTTGCAAGCATGAATAGAATAGAAGCATTGGAAATTTTGATTCATAGACATACACTGAAGATACCTTGGACAGCAGGAGAAACTAATTAGACGTACCAAGGGGGGTCAAGAAAGATAGAGAATTTATAAATCCTGTTTAACACCGGAAAATGTTGTGTAACGAATTAGAGCAGAATATTGGGTAACAAATCAACGAAAGAGGTATAAAATTACAGCAACTGAAATTAATTTCATGAGAAGAAAGTGAACGATACGGAAATGATTAATGCCTAATGGACCGAGTAACGACAGCTTGTAGAGAATTTTGAATGACATTACTGATGAGATCCTTGAATGAGATCCTTACTGATTTAAAAACTAGTCAACCTAACCTAAATTCAGTTGAAAAAACCATCTTTCCTCAATTGCTAACAAAACTAATAGACGCGATTGAACCAAATTTTCAAGAAATCTTCAAAGTTCATTTCGTGCAACTGGAATTTGTCCCTTTGACCCACATGAAGTGCTAAAAAAGATGCCAAATGAGAGATTTGCCAAAAGAGTAAGTTCTGAAATTGATAATGCATTATTAAATTTTTTACAACAAAAAAAGAAAGGGGATACCATTAAAAAACGAAAGAAAAAGTTACTTAATACTGAACCCGGTCAATCAGTTCAATTTAAAGAAATTGGTCAGAATTAGGAGGGAAGTGGGAACGAGGATTTAGAAGAAGAAATAGAGATGGAGACGAGTGACAACGAAAATTTAGCAGAAGAAATGGAGATGACTAACAGTGACGATGATATTGGTGGAGAGGCACATGAATTACACGAAGAAGAGCAGGATGAAATGGTTGAAAATATCGAGTCTGATGAAAATATCGAAGTAGATGGAAATAATTTAAAAATTGGTACTTTTGTGGTAATTGGTACTTTTGTGGTGGTCCAATTTCTTACAAAAAAAAAACGTTAAACATTTCATCGGAATTAAAGTAGAAATTAACAACGACAATACATACTAAACCGTAAAATTTTTAAGAAAAAATATAAATGGTTTTTTTTTATCCAAACATATTAGACATATCGGACGTCAATTTTGAAGATATAAAAATATTAAAGGAACCTTCCAAAAGTAGAAGAGGATATTTTTCTTTTAAAGAAAATTTAAGTTGTTTTCAGTTACAATTTTTCGTGTTTCTTTTTTTAATAAATGTGTAATAATTTTTTTTCTAATTGTTTAATAAAAGTTTCTCCGAAATTGAAGAAAACTCTGAAAAATAGAACTTTTTTGTTCTAGTTTTTATTAAAAAATAAAATAAAAACGTATATTGTGGGGATAGTAGACAAATTAAAACGTATGCCATGGGCAAAGTAGTACTATTACGTTTTAATTTTGCCCTACAGTGAATTTAAAATAGGTGGGCAATGTTGAACTTTTCCGGGGCAACTTTGCCCACCTTGTATTTATTTTTTTTCTCGGCTGTGTTACAGATTTTTATAAAAAATGATAAGAACATTCTCGGTTAATATTTCGAGAGTTCTCAAAATAATTTTTGTATTTATTTATATGTGCTAAGAAAGGAAATATTTAAATAAAACTGAAATCTGCTGGGCAAAGTAGGTCATGTGTACGGTATCTCATTGAGAACTAGAACACTTAAGTGCTATATTTTCTTCACCTTGCTCTATGGTGTTGAAGCCTAGACAATGACAGAAGCAACACAAAAAAGAAACCAAGCATTCGAATTCTGGTGTTACCGTAAAATGCTCAGAATATCCTACATGAGCCATACGACAAATGAGGAAGTCTTTCGGAGGATTGAACAAGGAAAGAGAGCTTATGCTTATAATAAAAGAATGGAAAACACAATATTTTGGTCACATCGTAAGAAATCAAAAGTGTTATCTGCTTCAACTCATAATCTAAGGCCAATTCAATAGCAAAAGGAGACCAGGAAAAAGACGCAACTCTTGACTTAAAAACCAACGTCAGTGGACTAATATGACCTCCATAGAATTATTCAGGGCGGCTGCAAATAAGATTAAATGGGCAAATGTAATGGCCAACGTCCTTAAGGATAAAGCACCGTAAGAAGAGAAGAATCGTTAGATGAGATAAGGAAACTTCAAAATTGTTCAGGGTAGCGATTGTACTTTATTTCATTTAAGGGTATAGGCACAACATGTCGCCTGTCAAAATTGACAATGTGTTTTAAATGTATTTATTTTTGAAAAATGTAGGCGCAGAATGAAAGATTACATTATTGCCGAGAGCCGAAAGTTCCTGAAAACTATAGTTTTTATTTTAATGATAACAGGGGTGACAAGGAAAGAGAAAATTTAGTGTGACATTTAATTTCAAATATCTCATTCAAAAGAAACATTTTGGTTATTATAAGAGACTTTCGGCCTTCGGTAATAATGCAATCTTTCATTCTGCGTTTAAATTTTTCAAAAATATTTATTAGTTTTCTCAGGATTCGAAAAAAATGAATGCATTTAAAACACATTGAACATTTTGACATGCGACATTTTGCGTCTATACCCTTAACAGGATTTGAGTGTGAAACAATAGCAGTTTATGAGAAACAGCATGGTTGAAAAGAGTAGGGAAGAAGAAAGGCAAGTTGTGAATACGAAAAGCATTAATAGGGCAGTCAATGAGGGTATTTGGCTCCGAATTCCATCCTATACATCGATTTACTTGATATTTTCACTGTAAGTAGGGAATAGCTCAAGAAACAAAGTCTATCCTATATCCTATGGCGCTTTTTAACTTAGGGGTGGTTCCCACCCGTTCTCGGGAGTGAAAAATATTCTGGTTAAAATAGCTACGGAAGAGGCTAGGGAACCAAATTTTAAGCAAAAACTGTTCTATAATTATTTCTTGAAAACTCAATACTTTTTGAGTTATTCGTGGTTGAAAATTGGCCATTTTAAAGTGACACCTTTTCGGACGGATTTTTATGAATACTTTAAAAACTATGCATCTAACAAAAAAACTATATAAAATATTTCTGTAGGTTATAAAAAAACAAAGAGATTCGTTCCTTCATAAATCTTCTAGTTAAAATAAAAAGAGGGGTATGGTAGGTCAGAAAAATTTGTTTTTTGCTGCATGCTCAAATCGATGTATTCAAGTTGAAATAGCAGAGAAACTGTCGATTTTAGCTGTATATTGATACTAATAACTTTTGTAGTGCTTGAAAAGACCTTTAACATGATCAATACTAAATGTCGATTACATTCAAACTAAGCGAGATATTCTGCAAAAAATTTGATGACTAATGTATTTTAAGAAGAAATGAGAAGTATATTAATTTATCCGCTCATCCATCAGAATTTAACCCTGGAAGCTCACACTTGGGTGTGAGATACCCATCGCGACACTTAACTGCTTGTAGCTTGCGCAGCTGCATTTCAATGGTAATGCTGCTTTATGTAAATTCAGTCTCTAGTCTGCCAAGGACGGGTGTGTAGTTGCGGTCTCATTTGAGCAATATTTCCAATCACGAGAATTTATTGAATACAGGCTAGGGTATGTAGCACCCATGTGTGAGGTTTGCGATCAAGTGTGCGTTCAAGTTAATGACCTAACAACACAACATCCCACAAATTTAGTAAAGAAAACTAGGTGTTATTTCTGCAAAGGCAAAGATGGAAAAGCTAAGCGTGCATGCTCGGCTTGCTATAAAGCATAATGCATGGAGCATAGAGCCACACTCTTTTATAAGTGTAGTTACTAAAATGAGTGACACTAAAATACCTGGCTAAGAATGAATATGAGTTATATAATCAAAAGGTGTTATATTTTAGTTAGAAAGACCATTTTGTTGTTACATTAAATTAAAATATTTGGAATTATATTTCCGGTTTTTTAGAAAATGTTTTTTAATTATTTTTAGGTATTTTTAATATCTTGTTCTTTTGTGTTACTACAATTAAGAGAGAGAAAATAAAATTATTGATTTAATTATTCGTATGTATTCAATAGTAATTAGAGAGTCTCTGGAAATCATAAAATATTTACTTTTTTTTTATTTCTTCACAAAAAATCATTGGGTATCTGACACCCGTGTGTGAGGTTTATGTAAAAAAATAGGTGTGATCTTCCAGGGTTAAATACATCGTTTTTCTTCTAAAATACTTTTTATTATAGTGTTAATTCTATGTTCAAAAGGTTGGACTGGATTAAAATAAATGGTTTTTGAACAAAATAAGATCAAATTATAAAGCAAATTTTTAAATTTTTTTTTAAAATCTTCTTTTTTTCCATGTAACTCGATTAAATGATAAGAGATACGAAAAAAAGATACCACACAAAAATGTAGAGTTTTTTCAGATAAAAATTTCCTTTTTATTTTTCATTACTGTATCCATCATTTTTAAATTACGTGGAGAAAAAGGACGATTTTTAAGAAAATTTAAAAATGCTCTCTATAATTTGATCTGTTTTTTTTTTTCAAAAACCATTCATTTAAACCCGTCCAACTTTCTGAACATAGAAATAACACTATAGTAAAAAGTATTGTAGAATGAAAACGATGCATTTACATTTTGGTAGATGGGGGTTAAAATTACTTCTCAGTTTTTCTGAAAACACTACAAAAGGTATTGGTAGCATTATACACCTAAAATCGACCGTTTCTATATTATTTCAAGTTGAATACATCAATTTGAGAATGTACCAAACAAACTATTTTCACCTACCATATCTCTTTTTGTATTATAACTAGAAGAGCTATGGAGGCAAGTGTCTCTTTGTTTTTTTATAACTTACAAAAATGTTGAATATAGTTTTTATAGTTATATGCATAGTTTTTAAGGTATTCGCAAAAAACCGTTCGAAAAGGTATGTTTCAATGAAAATGGCCAATTTTCAACCACGAACCACAAAAACTATTGAGTTTTCAAAAAAAAATTATAGAACAGTTTTTGATTAGAATTAGGTTCTCCAGAGAATTTCGTGATAATTTTAATCAAAAAATTTTCCGCCCCTGAGGAGGGGTGGGAAGCACCCCCAAGATAAAAGCACACATCGGCATAATAGGCTATTGATTATGTACTATAGAAAGGAACTACAACGTTAACGGGGTTTTATTATTTCATATGGTCAATGAATCTCTATATATGAAAAAACCGCGGAGTGCTACCATTTAAAGGGGTGCGTTTTTGAGAAATGGGTGAATTAGTCCCTGGGCACAGGTTACATTTGGGTGAGTTCTATGCACTTTTGGTACAAACTCGTCTACATAAAAATTGTTCCTGGTTAAATTTCCTATCTAAATATAACTTTTTAAAGTCAAAGATACTTTTTTTACAAAAATGTATTCAAAATAAATAGCACAAAGAAACCCAAAAGAAGATTTTGTTTCTTGTCCCATAACTTTTGTCCACGGGGATATAGGTATAGACATTGCTTCACAGAAAAAAAACTTACATATTTTGTATTTAAAATGATGTTTAGTAGTGGTCATTAGGATTTACAGTTTTCGAAATATGATTTTTCAAAGTTCGCCACTCACAGCAATTTTGGGCAATTTTCATTGTTATTTCGCAAATATTGTTCTGTAACTTTTTTCTACGTAACTTTAGGCATATGCAATGGTGCATGTAAGAGGAATAGAAATCAATTACCTTTAAATTGTTCTACTGTATAATGTTGTACGACTTCTTTTAAAGAGGTTATCTTTTTCAAGACTTTATACTTTTAACGAGTTTTTATATTTTTTTCGATTATTTTTTAAATTTCCCATTATAACTTTTTTTTCTACATTTAGGTATATATTATATAACAAAAAAAATAAAGCTTATTCTGTTTACTTTAAAATGGTGTATTATAAAAAATTCTAGGATTATTTTTGAATAAGATATGCTTTTTCAAAATGTAATAAGTACCGTCAACGATTTTTGATTTTAGGATTAATCTTTAAATTCCTCATTATAACTTTTTTATGTGATTGTGTGTTATGATTGAATCTTATTTTTTATAGGTAATTCTTTGGATCCACTTGACTCGGCCGGGCAAACTTCAAAATATGGATTAATTCCAATATTTACTGTCAAAGCTCCTGCACCACAAGCTTTGCTTGAAAAAATAGCATGTAAATGTACCAAAGGATGTACAAAAAATTGCGGTTGTAGAAAAATATGAATTAGTTGTTCAATATTCTGCAAAGGGTGCATGTGCATGGGTACTAATTGTGGGAAATCTAAGATAACTGAGGTGTCAGAGGAAGATATTGAAGCTAAGGCTAACGAAGAGATGGACTTCGATTTTGAAAAAATTTTAAATGTCAACGTTTAAATAATTTTAACTAAAGTGATATTTTCTAAGACTAATATTTATGTAATTTTTGTAAAAGAAATAATTTTAAATAATACAGGTAAAAAAATATCAAAGAATCACTCGGTCTCCATTAAATATTTAAATATAGATATTGCTATTTATTGAGCAAGAAAAAAATTATTCATGTACAAGAAAAAAGAAGTTATAATGAGACATTTCAAAAATAATCGTAAAAAATGTAAAAAATAATATTTTTTTATATTAGGTATTATATAATATATAATATAATATTATATTATATATAGTATATATTATATAATATAATATTATAGAATATATAATATATTATATAATAATATTTTTTTCTTTTTATATTATATTATAAAAAATCGTTAAAAGTATAAAACCTTGAAAAACCATAATCTCTTTAAAAAAAGTCGTACAACGTTACACAGTAGACCGTTTTAAAGGTAATTGATTTCTATTCCTATTACGTGATAGTAAATTTAACCAGGAACAATTTTTATGTAGATATGTTTGTACCAAAAGTGCACAGAACTCACCCTAATGTAACCTGTGCCCAGGGACTAATTCACCCATTTCTCAAAAACGCACCCCTTTAAATGGTAGCACTCCGCGGTTTTTTCATATATAGATGTCTATCGACCATATGAAATAATAAAACCCCGTTAACGTTGTAGTTCCTTTTAGCTATATTATTTTGAATATAATCAATAGCCTATAAGGTAGACTTTGAATTGGGAGATAAGTAGAGGCTAGGCCCAAAATTTCATTAAAATCCATGCAGTAGGATAGAATTCGGAGGTAATATCCTATTCTTGCTCCCATTGACTGGCGTATAACGTATCCAAAAATTTTTATTTAAAATAGCTACAAAATGTAAGAAAACTCACCAGTATTAGTCTCATGTTGACATTTGTATATTATGGTCAATCTGATTGGAATTTTTTGTTACCTCTGTATCAAAATAATCGTTTTTGATTCTAAAAATGTCTTTAAAAGTTATTATGTTTGCTGATAAACTATATCCGGCTTAAGATTATTAGTGCGGGGGCAAAATTTGTAGATATCTTTTTGCGTTTGTACTTCCATATTTGTAGTCCAGAAAGCCACTGCGCATCCGCTAGGAAAAATATTCTAATTCGGTTTTTTTGCACAATCTTACTCAAAAAGGACTCCTTTTAACAAATTTCCATGTTGCCAGGACCAAAAGGTGGTCAAAAATTTTTTAAACGTTTTTTTTTTGTTTTTTTCCTAAAATTATTTTTATTGCATGGAAAAAAGTTTTTTTAGGTTTTTTGGATCATTCCAAACAGAAAAGTTCTTTAGTGACTTTTTTCTAAAAATGATAGTTTTTGACATATAAGCGATTAAAAATTGAAAAATTGCGAAATCGGCCATTTTTAACCCTCAAAGACTATGTGAAAAACTGAAAATTTGAATGTTGTCAAGGTAGGTAGATATTCTTTAAACATCGATTAATGAAATCCCGAAGAGTTTTTTGCAATACAATATTCAAAACTCCTTTGTTTTTGAATTGCGAATCAAGCGTGCGCGACACTATTTTCCACCGACAGTATGGTGCAAATGAAAGGAATAAATTCGGTATTTCGAAAATCGGCGACTTTAAGGAAAAATCCCGAAACAGGTCGATTTTTATTTTTAAGTTATGATATTGTGGCATATATGGTATACTAGTGACGTCATCCGCCTGGGCGTGATGACGTAATCGATGATTTTTTTAAATGAGAATAGGGGTCGTGTGGTAGCTCGTTTGAAAGGTTCTTCAATTCTCCACCAAGTAATGTAAACATTTACATAATTTTTTATACAGGGTGTCCTTCTACTTCTTTTTTTGTCAAATAATTTAATTTAATAAAAATTTTTTGGACACCCTGTATAAATAATTATGTAAATGTTTATATTACTGAATAGAGAATTGAAAAACCTTTCAAATGAGCTAGCACACGACCCCTATTCTCATTAAAAAATCATCTATTACGTCATCACGTCCAGATGGATGACGTCACTAGTATACCATATATGCCACAATATCATAACTTAAAAATAAAAATCGACCTGTTTCGGGATTTTTCCTTAAAGTCGCCGGTTTACGAAATCGGCGGGTGTAATTTCCTCACCAAAATAATCTTTTGCCTGCGTTTATAAGGGTATGTCATAATCCCACAGGTATTTTCCTCACCAAGACCAAAATGGTTATTTCAGTTATTTCAGGTAGATTTTATTAAAAGGCGTTCAATTGAATTATTTATCTTCTATTAAATTACAGTAGGTACCTATAATTATATTAATTAATTAATTAATTTTAGTATTTTATTTTTAGTCACAATTGGAATTTTGACAAAAATGGCATGTTTAATAGAAAGTGATCGCGGTAAACCTTACGCGGTATTGGTATTTGAAAATTTTATTTTTTATAAAGTGAAAGTTTTAAAAAGTGAAGAAGTGTTCTGGAGGATAAAACAACTTGTAGTGCGAAATCTTTTACTATTGGTGCAACTTTTACAATATCTAGAAGTAGCCGAAAACATAATCATGAACCAGATTGTCAGAAGTTAGATCGAAAAATTGTTTCTAACTATTGTAAACGTAAAGCCGAAGAGAATTGAAAAACCAGCAAACATTATATGCCAAGCACTTGCAGCTAATTTGTCTGAAACAATTACTACGATTGCTGTCAGTTACATAAGAAAAAATATATAATTATCGACGAAAAATGATGCCTGGTCGACTTCCTTCCAATATTGATGAGGTTCAAGAATTTGTGACGGGTTGTGCTCAAAAAACAATCAAGAGGGAAAATTTTCTCTTTATAAACTGTGTCAAAAGTAGGATAATTGTATTTAGTTGTGAAACAAATATAAGACTTTTAGCCACATTGAATTTTATTATATGGATGGCACATTGCAATTATTCATTATTCATGGGCTAATTATAATGGGCATTATATTTCTTTATTATACTGTTTACTACCAAACAAAAAACAGAAATTTACAACAATATTTTTTATTTGTTAAAATCAGAAATTTTTAAAGCTCTCAAAATTGAGTTTAATGCTAGTAAAATTTTTGAAGATTTTGAAAAGGAATGCAATCATTGAAATGTGTCCGAACACTGAAATACATGGTTGTAAATTTCACCTACACTAAGCTTGGTATAGAAATGTCTTGGTCTCTTGATTTAATATCAGAATATAAAAATGATTCTGAAAGAGGCAAGTGGCTCAAACATACTTTTGGCCTTACATATAAAACCAGAAGACGTATCAGATTGTTTTGTGTTTGATTTAATGTCATGCAAACCAGGAAATGAAATTTAAGATAGATATGTTGATTATTTAGTTGAAACTTATATAGACGAAAATGCCATATTCTCCCCATATTTGTGGACAGAGGCAAATTCTTCTGTTATTCGTATTACGAATGCTTGCGAATCTTTTCATTCGCATTTTAATTTATCGTTTTGTAATACGCATCCATCCATATATATTTTCTTTGAAAAAATTAAAGAATTTCAGGTAGATACGTATGTTAACATTTAAAGTTTGCATATTGCAAAACCTATCAACAAGTTAAACTGAAATTGAAAAATGTAGTCAATTTATTAATAAGGTATCAGTCTAATCAAATGACTAGAATGGATTTTGTAAAGTGTCTGTCTTATTATAGTACATAAATATTAAATAATAATTCATACGTCTTGCATATTATCTATATTATAAACTATTATTATAATGTAAGGAAATTAATGTCTTGTATTCGGATTTCGGATGCTTTCATAATAGACATTCTTAAATTAAACCTATATTTTTATTTTATTACCTGAGTGAGTTGGTGAGGAAAATACCTACCGGATTAATAGGAACCTTTAAATTTGGTAAGGAAAATACCTGTCGGATTATATGTTTTTACCGGTTGGTGAGGAATTTACCTCCGCCCTACGAAATAACGAATTTATTCCTTTCATTTGCACCATACTGTCGGTGGAAAATAGTGTCGTGCACGCTTGATTAGCAATTAAAAAACAAAGGAGTTTTAAATATTGTATTGCAAAAAACTCTTCGGGATTTCATCAATCGATGTTTAAAGAATATCTACCTACCTTGGCAACATTCAAATTTTCAGCTTTTCACATAGTTTTTGAGGGTTAAAAATGGCCGATTTCGCAATTTTTCAATTTTTAATCGCTTATATGTCAAAAAATATCATTTTTAGAGAAAAGTCGCTAAAGACCTTTTCTCTTTGGAATGATCCAAAAAACCTAAAAAAACTTTTTTCCGTGCAAAAAAAATAATTTTAGGAAAAAAACAAAAAAAAAAGTTTAAAAAATTTTTGACCACTTTTTGGTCCTGGCAACATGCAAATTTGTTAAAAGGAGTCCTTTTTGAGTAAGATTGTGCAAAGAATCCGAATTAGAATATTTTTCCTAGCGGATGCGCAGTGGCTTTCTGGACTATTGTTATTTTTTTTAAAAATTGATATTCAACCTCTCAATAGGTACTCCCAATGTCAGAACTGAGAGGATATTGTGAACTGAGACTCATTGATCATATACCTTTCTTCTCAAGCACATGGTGATATCTGCTCCAATGACTACTTTCTGTTTTCTGTAAGCTACATATATCAGTTCTATTCTTCTTCTTACCCTTTATAAACAGTTCTGCTTGTTCGTCGGCTCTATAGAAGGTTGCGACTCCATCTTTTGTGCAATTGGCCAACACTTCTACCGATTGGTGATGGCTATTTTGACACCACACGTGTCTCCCCCAATCTGCTCATGTCGTTGTAACATTCTTTTTTTTTTTTTTTCTATTTAGATTCCTTTCGTTTATGCAATGTACGTTACATTTTCTTTTAATGTCTTCATTTCTCTTTTGATCTCTCAGTGTATTTCCCATAATTCTTCTCAGTGCTTTCATCCCTGCCGTTTCCAATAGTCTTTGTGTTGCGGCTGTATCGAGTCTTGTTTCTGATGCATATGTCCTTTGGTCTTACACTGCCTTTATAAATTCTTCTTCTCAGTTCTGTCTTCATCTCAGTGTTAATATGTTGGTTTCGCCATATAGTGTTATGAAGGAATTAGCCATATTCTCTTATTTAACTCTCTAGTTTGATTATCTCTTCCTAATTTAATCTAGTGACCCAGATGAGTGAGTCTGTAATTTGGAATAAATTCAATATCTCAAATACTAATTGTTTTTTGAAAAATGCTCAGATCCGTCGATTAGTATTTCAAATTGTCCTTTTTGACATACAATAATAATGTATACAGGGTGTCCCAATTTAGAGATATGACGTCATCGTTGATTTTCTTAAATGGCAACACTATCATTTTGATAGGGTGTCTAAAGCTATACATAACTGCAAAATTTCAAATTTCCATTACCTACCATTTACAAGATAATAATAATAATTACACTTTTATAAAAAATAACTTTTTTATAATAAAACCTTTTTATTATTTATAGGAAAGAATATAAAATAATTTAACGATAAACGATTTAACGATAAAATGCTTAAAATTCCAAAAATTACACTCTAATAAAAATAGTTATTTATGAAACAGTTCGTGAAGTATGCTTTTTGCGAACGCACGCGATATTTAGAGCACGAACGACAACGGAGCGAGTGCTTATACATCGCGTAAGTTGGCAAAAAGTACTTCACGCACAGTTTGACACAATATTTTATCTACGATAAACAAATATAAAAACTGTAACTCTTCGTCACTGGAATTCATTTCTATTTTACAATTTTTAGAACTTTGACATTTAAAAATCCTAACTACTTTCAAACCACAAAACTGTCAAAAATTTTGTTGTAAGTCATTGTCCATATTGTCATCACCATGACAACGCGAAAGTTAAGGATATTTGATTATCTGAAAGTGTGCCAAAAACCCATTGAAAGTGTGCGAAAAAGTAAATCCCATTTAAAATACATTGTTACTTCACGCACACTTTAAACTCTTCACGCACTGCTGTCTATAATGACAGTTGTCACAAAGTAAAAACTTATACATAATATGACATAGAGTAGATAAAGTACTTTTTATAATATCACGGTTTTGTTATTGTACATGTACATATGTAGGACACAACATGTTTGGAAAGAATAATTAACTTACAAAATATTAATTTTTAGTAGGTGTATTAACTGTTATTTATAATTATGATTCCAAAAATTACACTATTATAAAATAGTATTTTTTATAATATCACGGTTGTTTTAAATGGTAGGTGTATATAAACTTGAGTATGTATATAAACTTTTAATTATTTATTAAAACAATTAAAAAAAGATACGCAACAGCCGGGTTTCAAATGGGGACCTCTCGATCTGCAGTCTAAGACCACTGAGGCACCATCATTGCATTAGTCACATTTTTAAAATAGTTTGAAATTAAAAAAAATCGATTTATCCATACAGTGTGATTGGTCAGTGGGGTAAAGCTTTGTAGATCCGTTATAAATAATAAATAGTAATAAAAGTTAATAACAAAAATTGTAGCAACTTTTGATTACAGATTGATAAGCAGTAATCGTTAATTGTAAGTTTTAGACAATTATTCAGCCATGGCTTACTTAAAATTTGGAAAGATTTAGACCCATAATTATTAATAATTTTGCTTAGAAAAATGAAAATATCTCGAAAACTAATCAATTTACACATAGGGAATGTTATACAAAAATTATAGTATGATGATGGTACTTTTCGATAATGATATAAAATACAGGGTGTTCTGTTTAAAATTACTGAGAACATAATGTACTTGCGTTTTGACTCACCCTGTATTCAATATAAAGAAAATTAGCAAGTCAAACATTTATGAAAATTTTGACAATAAATAAAGAAATATGACGTCAATAAACCATTGACGTTGTGCCTGCTTTTATTTATACAGGTATTTAAACTATTTACGATTTTCATATAAAATTGTTTATAACTTTGTAAATACCCCGTATAACATACCAAATCTTTATATTTTTGTAATCGAAAAGTTACGAAGATTTCGAATATGAAATAAAATACAGGGTGTTCTATTTAAAAAAACATAAGTTTGGTCTGCCACTATGTTATCGAACACCCTGTAACATTTTAACTAATTTTGTAATATGAAGCTCAAAGTTCGCTACAATTTCTGTTATTAAGTTTTATCGCTATACATTACTATAACGGATCTACGGAGCTTCACCCCACTATATAATGAATTACCCTGTATAATAGCAGTTAAATATGGCATTGTTAGCTAGTTCTAAGCTATCCTGAAAATTTGAGGTGTCTAGGTATCCTAGAACTATTTTTAAAATGGATTACAAAATTTGCGGAGTCCGTGACACCAACCAAGGCAAGTATATAAAAAGGTTTTAAAAAATAACAAAGTTATGAAAAACAAGTAATCAAATAATAATTGAATTTAATTATTTCAATTGAGCAAATGCTCATAATGTTGCCCTCAATTATTGTCAAATAGTCAATGGTCAAATTAAATTATTATTTGATTACTTGTTTTTCATAACTTTGTTATTTTTTATTATCTTGTAAATGGTAGGCAATCACAATTTGACATTTTGCAGTTATGTATAACTTTACACACCCTATCACAATAGCTGTCAAAATGACAGTGTTGCCATTTAAGAAAATCAACTATGACGTCATATCCCTAAATTGGGACGCTCTGTATGCATTATCATTGTATGTCAAAAAGGACAATTATTGGAAATACTAATCGACGGGTCTGAGCATTTTTCATAAAAACAATTGGTATTTGAGATCTTGAATTTATTCCAAATTACAGACTCACTCTGTATACACTTGTTCAATTTGCGTGTAATTAGTTGAAATTTTTTTGGTCAGTAAGTATAGGGTTGGTCAGAAAAAAAATAATTTTCGGGCCATCTCGTGTTCAAGAGCTCTGAAAGTCTTGAAGAATTTGGCAGACATGGTCGACCCTATCTGCCATATAGACTATGTTGTCCAAACCTGACTTTGTTTAGAATCTCTTTACTTATGTTGACTCCAATATTTTGTCAGTTATTGTATTATTTAGTCCTTAGTTTAAAAGAGATAATGTCTCCTTGCCCAATACCCATCTCCAAGGACAGTATGTTTGTATCGCCAGAATATATTCTACACAGGGTGTTTCATTAATAATTGTCCATATAGTAACTGGAGAAACCTTAGCACAAAATACGAAGATTTAACCTAAAACACTTAAATAAAATGTGGTTCCTTACTAAGTTACAGGGTGTTTTATCTAAAAATTTAAAAACTATTTTTGCTCAGCATTTTAAAACTATTCGAAGTATTCTTTTCATACTTGGCAGAAAGTGCGACTACTAGACACCCTATTAAATGATGATAAACAAACGTTTCTAGTTACTATCAGAGGCGTAAAACAGGGGGTGGTGAATGGTTGTCGCTTCACAAATTCTACGCCACTGGAGGAATTACTATTTTAGTGCCATTTTTAGATTCTCCAATACTTTCTACGTATATAATATACTCTTCATTGGTAACGATAAAGTCATTAGTTTTCGAGATATTTGAAGTTAAATATGAAACGGCACAGTTATTTTGATTAATTTATGATATGATTCATATGATTAAAATTTAAAAATTATTTGTACCCAGTACTTTAAAACTATTTGGCGTATCCTTATCATACTTGGCAGAAAGAGTAGATACTGTACACCCTACTACATTAAGATAAATAAACGTTTCTACCTACTACCAGAGGCGTACGACAGGGGATAGTGGCTGGACGACCCTACCCAAATTCTACGCCACTGAAGAAATTGCTATTTTAGTTTAATTTTTTGATTTTGCAATACTTTTTATGTAAATAATATACTCTTCATTCGTAACGATAAAATGATTAGTTTTCGAGATATTTGAAATTAAAAATGAAGCCACTCAATAAATTAATCAAAATAACCGTGTCGTTTCATTTTTAACTTCAAAGATCTCGAAAACTAATGACTTTATCGTTACGAATGAAGAGTATATTATTTTCATAGAAAGTATTGGAGAATCCAAAAATTGAACTAAAATAGCAATTTCGCCAGTGGCGTAGAATTTGGAAAGGGTCAACCATTCACTTTCCCCCGTCGTACGCCTCTGGTAATAGCCAGAAACGTTTGTTTAACATAATTTAGTAGTTGGTACAGTACTTATACTTCCTGCTAAGTATGAAAAGGATACGTCGAATAGTTTTAGAATGCTGAGCAAAAATAGTTTTTAAATTTTTAGATAAAACACCCTGTAACTCAGTAAGGAAGCACATTTTATTTAAGTGTTTTAGGTTAAATATTCGTGTTTTGTGCTAAGGTTTCTCCAGTTACTATATGGACAATTATTAATGAAACACCTTGTATACTAATAAAGCATATTCTGCAACAACTTCATAATTGAAGCAGTTGCATGTTACTATATTCTCTACCGAAGCTATTAGACTAGAGATGTTGAAAAAGTATCTATTCTTTACAAAGTACTCGTTACTTACGAATACCGAAAGAAACGATTACTATACAGAGAGGCAAATCGTTACTTTGATTACTTTGATTACTCTGATTACTTCTTTACTTCGTACCAATCGTATCAGAGCGAGTAACGACTATTGTATCTACAACCAGTACACTTGATTACTTTCTACCAATCGTATTCCAGCGAGTAAAAACATATCGGTGAAGGTCGTTGTTATATCGGAATACCTATACAAAATACCTACCTGCTGAGAAATACGATTCTCGATATGATTACCGGTACACAAATACAAAAGCAACAAAAGTAATCACAGTAATAAAATCATTTTATCCCTTAAACAGATCGGTGAAGGTCGTTGTTATATTTTAATACCTATACAAAATACCTACCTACTGAGAAATACGATTCTCGATATGATATTATATATGTATATATATATATATATATATATATATATATATATATATATATATATATATATATATATATTATTTCAGATATTATTTCAGATTTTTTAGGTCATTCTAAACAAAAAAGGTTTTTTGTAATGTTTCTCTAAAGTTGATTGTTTTCTAGTTATAAACAATTTAAAACTGAAATAAGAACGAAAAATGACGATTTTCAAGGCTCAAAAACATAAGTATAAAATATCATTTTTGAAATTGCGAAGTACCTAAATTCAAGTTCAAACCTTATTCTATCAGTTCTTGATAAGTTTTTTTAGACTTATTTCATTTTGAAACATTGTTTTTTAGTTGTGAATGCCCGTCTTTCCTTTTGATTGACTACATTCCTGCCTTACCGTGTGGGGTGGGTATATAGGTAATCAATAATTATTAAGAAAAAAGAAAAACCCTTGAATGAGAAAAGTGTGACCCTTGTCTTTATCCCAAAATTTTTATTAAGATTAATTTAGAAAAAATTCACTTTGAAAATAAAATGTTTATTATATCTATTCTTAACAAAAAGGTCGGTCAGACTTAGATAACCTTAACTTAGATTAGTAATTAGATAGTTTAGATAAGATATATTATGTTTATGTATGTGTTATAGTCAAAGCCCGAATTTCAGGCACTCCTAGGTTTGACTAGGCAATCCTCAGGTCTGACTGACGGTCTTAGTCAAAGCCCGAAATAAATTACAGTTTCGGTCTTTGACTAGTCAAACCTAGGAGAGACTAAGTTGGTCAGGCAAAGGTCGAAATTTAATTTTATGAAATCGAAGTTTGACTAGTCAAACCCCGATCAGCTATTAAAATGTCGTAATTTGTTAGATTAGATTTAATAAAACATCATTTTTTAACTTTAATGTTTATTATTTTTATATTGTAGTAATTAAAATAAAAAAACACTGTTTATTCTCACATTTCGAGGCATTATGGCATTTATAGTTGCACAATACGTTAGACCTTTTACACTTACATAATTTTGAAGAGCATTTTTTATTCTTATTGCAGTAGCATTTTATAAAGCCTTGTCCTCCAAATTTAGAATCTTTTAAATTAATTTCTCTTAGAAACAGCTTAACGTCTGAAACATCTTCGAAATTAAGAAAATTCTCTTTGCATTCTCTTATTTGATTTCTTGAAAAAAGTGTGTTTATTGTTCCGCAGTGGCGGCTCGTCAGAGGAGGCAAGGGAGGCTCAGCCTCCCCATAAATTTTTAACACACTCTACACTGTTTTGTTTATCATGAATCGCGAAAACAATAAGCACTCTCACTATTATACAACGTGTAAATTCCACATTATCACTAATTATCCATACGTACGGAGCATTAGCATTAGAACACATGATCGCGTCTCAGTTTTATTAAATATTATTGTAGGCAGGACCCTGGGTTATCCCGAGATGCATGGACGGAGCCGAGAAGCCCAGCAGTCTCCGTTGCTAATGCTCCGTGCAGCGTAACAGGCGTTTAAGGAGACCCGGTCTCCTAAGAGTGGCATCTACGGCGCCATCACACGCTGCCCGTAGATATACCAAGAGAGGCAGAGTAGCTTCTCGGCTCCGTTACGTGGTTGCGTGCGTCTCGGGACAACGAATTTTAGGGTCCTGACTAAAAATAATGAAAAATCTAAAAGTGCGAATTTTGTTATGAAATTTGGTATGTGGGGTTATAATAATATTTGGAACAACTTGCTCAAATAACTTTTTCCGATATCTCTAAATCAAAGCAAAATATCGGTAATTTATCGTGTTTTTACATTCGCAGTAGGCCGCGTTTAGAATTAAAAAAATTCAGTTGAGTATCTTAAAAAATTTGAAGCTTCATTATGTATGGACTGCAAAACTTCAAATCTGTATTTATTTTGATATGCATAGGTATCTATTTACAAATAGATGGAATTGTTAACAAATAAACGACACAAACTTTGGTATTAAACTTTTACAATTAGACTAACTATTTTTAAAATGATATGATATCATGAAATTATGAATTAGGATGATATTATGAAATGTAAATAAAAAATGGTCAAAAAATGGAGCCTTAAATTACATTTTTTGGCGCATTTTTTTGCTAGTGCAAATTTGTCTAGATATTTTACAGTTAGGTATAGCCTCCCCTATTGTAAAAATCACGAGCCGCCACTGTTGTTCCGTATTTCGTACCAACTCTATATAGACCGTCAATTGTTTTATCGTGTATGATACCCAATATATTTCCATATTTCCAATAATTCTTCTTCTTTTAATGAAACTTTATTTGAAATGTTAATATTGTGGGGTAGGAAATTTGGTGTTGTACGTTTCCTACTCTGAATCTGTCAAAATACGTCTAAGTTGAGCGAACGGAGTTTGATTATTATTTACAGGTCATTTGGTTTGACTAAGTGTATGAATTTTATTTTAGCACAAACAGATGGAATGGGAATGTCATCGTCAACTGTGAAAGAAAATATTGCAATCGGAGAAAAAACTAAGGAGCACCATAATACTAAGGAAGCCCCTGGACCGTCGTCACTAGGATAGGAAGAAAATAATTATCAAACAATTCAGATTACTTCTTCAGATGTGGTTTGTTGTATTTGCCAAAAAGAGAGCGCTGACGCACATACGTGCATAATTTGTAATCAGGTGGTACATGTTGTGTGTGCTGACAGCACACTTGATGCTATGAAGGTTTCGAAAGAAAAGTTACATGCATGCGTTGTGCACAGACAGAAAAGATTAAAATAAATAAAGGAAAGGCGATTTAAGGTCTTTATGCTATGAAACAGTTAAGTGAAAAACACACTTTTTCAAGAAATCAAATATAAGAGAGAGAATTTTCTTACTTTTAAAGATGTTCCAGAGGTTAAGCTGTCTCTAAGAGAAATTAGTACAAAAGATTCTAAATTTGGAGGACAAGACTTTATAAAATGCTATTGCAATAAGAAATGTCTTATTGCAAGTGTAAAAGGTCTAACGTATTGTGTAACTCTAAATGCCATAATGCCTCAACATATCAGAATAAACACTAAGTTTTTTATTTTAATTACGACAATATAAAAATAATAAATATTACAATTAAAAAATGACGTTTTATTAAACCTAATCTAAAAAATTACGACATTTTAATAGCTGATCGGGGTTTGACTAGTCAAACCCCGATTTCATAAAATTACATTTCGACCTTTGCCTGACCAACTTAGTCTCTCCTAGGTTTGACTAGTCAAAGGCCGAAACTGTAATTTAATTCGGGCTTTGACTAAGACCGTCAGTCAGACCTGAGGATTGCCTAGTCAAACCTAGGAGTGCCTGAAATTCGGGCTTTGACTATAACATATGTACTATTTACTTTGTTTCTGGCCGCATGGTCTAATCCTAAAGCCAATAAAAAAAAATGCCCGTCTCCCCATAAGAAACCGTCCTCAATAACAATTAAAAAAATATGTTTTAGAATAAAACATGGCTAAAATTCTTATCGAGACCTGATAGAAAAAGGTATGAACTTGAATTTACGTACTTGACGATTACAAAAATGATATTTTTTACTTATGTTTTTTAGTCTTGAAAATTGTCATCTTTCGTTCTTTTTTCAGTTTTAAATTGTTTATAACTCAAAAACGATCAACTTTAGAGAAAAAATACAAAAGACATTTTTTGTTTAGAATGTTCCAAAAAATCTGAAATAATATCTGCCCGGGTCGAAAATGTTATTTTAAAATTCATAAAAAAATGTAATTTTTCAATTATTAATTAATTATAGTTAGAACAAGATTAGATCGGGCAACCCTTGTTTTTTGTAATTGTTAACATGTTAAATTACATATCCAATCATTTTTATCCATTAAACAGATCGGTGCAAATCGACCTTATATCGGATCCTCTACTATTAGTATTTAACCATTTATACTCTACTAACTATCAGTGTACAGTTCTTATAGATATAATTCTAGTAGATTTTGCAAATGGGCAATTTGTTTGGGATATACAGAAATAGCTATTTGTATAACAAGGGAGGAAAGTGCTACTTTTCCTCCCGAGAATGAAGTTTACTGCCCGACGCGTAGCGGAGGAAAAGGCACTTTACTCCCATGTTATACATATGGCTTTTCCACCTTCCTCAAATAACAAGCCATTTTTTCATTTTTACTTAATTTATTTATGTAACTAACCAACAAAATTTATTAAAACTAAAACTAAAAAGTAGGTACAATATAACTGTCAACTGTCAAATATAAGTCAAATTATTAATGTAAACATTGTTAAATCAAAATAACAATATACTGTTTTTTACCATTCTGCAAAATACAGGGTGTTTTATAAATAAACGTTAAACTGTATAGATACTTACATAATAGAAAATAGATATTGTACAGGGCGTCAATAAGTTATATTTCATGAATGAAATACCATGACGTCACTTTTACTTTTCCTTCCTATTTTCCTTTCCTAGGAAAAATATTTTCCTCCCTAGGGAGGAAAAGTACAACTTTGCTCCCTACAATCAGGTCCGGAAAAGTATACTTTCGGAGGAGGTTGGTGGAAAAATTGTTTTCCACCAACCAAAACAATTTTTCCACCTACCTCTACCGAAAGTATACTTTTCCGGACCTGATATGTCATTGATGAAATAACTTATTGACGCCCTATACAATATTCTATTATCTATTAGTAAGTATCTATACTCTATACATTTTGACGTTTATTTATAGAACACCCTGTATTTTGAAGAAAGAAAAAACAGTAAATTGTTATTTTGATTTAACAATGTTTACATTTATAATTTGACAGTTGACAGTTCTGCTCTACCTATTTGTTAGTTTTAGTTTTCTAATAAATTTTGTTAGTTACATAAATAAAATATTTAAAAATGAAAAAATGACTTGTTATTTTAGACCAGTAAGGATATGTTTTTAGGTGGATGTGAGAGGTGGCATTCAAATTTTTGCGGATAAAGTTAGGTGATAACTTCGTTAATAATAATTGATTTATGCTCCTTCTCAAATATGGGCGGAACAATAATAAAAAAAATAAAATATTTGAAAATTTCAAAAAATTTCGTTTTTTTTCTACTTTTTTTGCTTATAACTTAAAAACTATTCATTTTAGAACAAAGTCCTATGAGAATAAAACAAAGATAATTAAATTTTCTATTAGATGCGATTGGTTAAAAATGTCTTAATTTATCACACTTGCTTCAAAATGGCAATAAATATAAAATAAGCAAAACAAAGCAAAATAAGCAAAAAAAACCTGTCATTATTCAATGATTTTCTATCACTTAGGTTACACTTGGAACCGTGTGCTAAAACCGTACACCAAATTTCATTAAAATTGACTTGCTAGATTTTGCATAATAATTTTGCAATCTAAACTTTTTTTTAAAAAATCAAAATTTTGTAAAATCTTGCACAACAAAAACTAGAATATACAAAGATTTGTCAATTTTTTTACATATAAAGAAGTACTCCACCTATCTAATGCACTTTACAGAATTGAAATCGGATTATTTAAGCAGCCTCAGCAATGTTTTAAAGTTATAAACAATTTTTTGGCTTATAAACAAATTAGTGCTGTGGCCAGGAGGGGGTGCTACGGGCTCCTTTATTTAGATGGACTTACCCAAGTTTTTTTATGTATTTTGACCCGTGGAACACGAATTTTTTGGGTAACAGTTGATCCGGATGTCGATAAGATTGTTATAAATAAAGAACTTGAGGAATTACATAACATCGATTTTTCGCAAAATAAAACATTTTCTTGTATTTCTTGGGCAATTCTAAGCAAAAAATGTTCTTACAAGCTTTTTTCGTAGGATGCATAGTTTTCGAGATAAACGCGGTGGAACTTTCAAAAAATCGATAAATTGCAATTTTTGAACGCGAATAACGTTTGATTAAAAAATAAAATACCAATTCTGCTGACAGCATTTGAAAGTTTAAGTCAAATTATACCGGTTTTAATTATTTCCATTGCTAAAAATTAATTTTTTTTATTATTAAACAAAGCTATTTGTTTTTAAGCCAAAAAACTGTTTATAAATTTAAAACATTGCTGGGGCCCTTTAAATAATCCGATTTTAATTCTGTAAAGTGTATTAGATAGATAGAGCACCTCTTTATACGTAAAAATTAGCCAACTTCTAAATGGTCTACTTTTTTTCAGGAAGATTTTAAAAAATTTGAACTTTTTTAAAAACATTTAGATTGCAAATTTATTATGCAAAATTTATTAGGTCGATTTTAATGAAATTTGGTACACGATTTAAGTATGTTACAAAGAATTTCTTACGCGAATTACTAAGGTTCTAAGTGCCACCAAAGTGTTTAAAAAATATTGAATAACAACAAACTTAATTTTGCCTCCTTATTTTGTATTTATTGCTATATTGCAGAAAAGGTAATACCTTAAGACATTTTTTACCAGTCGTGTATCATACAAAATTCAATTATCTTTATTTTATTTCTCTACGACTTTGTTCCAAAACGAATCGTTTAAAGTTATAAGCAAAGAAAGCAGAAAAAAATCGATGTTTTTCGAAATTTTTAAATATTTTAATTTTTTTATTAATGTTCCGGGCATATTTGAGAAGGAGCATAAGTCAATTATTATTACTGAAGGTGTCACCTAACTTTATCTGCAAAAATCCGAATGTCACCTCTCACATCCAAAAATAGACGTTTTTTGGCAAATCCTTACTGGTCTATTTGAGGAAGGTGGAAAAATCATATGTATAACATGGTAGTAAAGTGCCTTTTCCTCCCTTGAATGATTACTTCATTAAGTAAACTTCATTCTCAGGAGGAAAAGTAGCACTTTCCTTTCTTGTTATATAAATAGCTATTATATCTTATTACGGTAATTATCCATAGGTCTTCTTTTTTTACTGATTTTCTTCTTCTTTTTCTTCTTTTTCTTCTTCTTCTTCTTCTTCTTCTTCTTCTTCTTCTTCTTCTTCTTCTTCTTATGTTAGGCCTCTTGACCTGTTCTTAACCAATTTTGAGCTTGTATTCGTAGATGTGCTGTTGACTGCCAACTATCTCGCCCCCTTTTAAAGGGCCTTCCTATTAGTCTCTTACCTGTTGGCTTTGAATTTCTGGCTATACGGTCTATTCGGGGCTATTCTCCCGCTATCTATTCTCGTCACATGCTGATTCCATTCTCGTCTTTTCTATCTTCCCCAACGGTCATGTTTTGTATGTTACAGAGATTTATTCGGTCGTTCAGAATTCTGTCTCCCAGTGTTTTCCCAGTTATTGACCTCAAAGTTCCCATTTTTTGATGTTCTCAGTATCCTCTTGCTTTTTGCTGTGTCACATCTTTCTATCGCGTACGTCATGATCAGTCTTACACATAATTTGTATATGCGTGCTTTTTCTTCCAGCTTCGTATATTTATTTCTCCAGATGACATCGCTCAGATATCCTGACAAGCCATTGACTTTATTCGCTTGCTTTCGGACGCTCTCTTTAACATCTTCATAACTACATATTTCGACTCCCAGATATTCGAATCTCGAGATTTGTTCAATTAGTTCGTTGTAAACTACTATTTGGCATCTTATGGGTTCCCTTGACACTACCAGGGATTTGGTCTTAGCTGTAGATATTTTCATGCTGTCGATCTTCACTGTATTGAAAGTCTGTGCCATTCGCTGTATCCTCGTTATGGGAGATTTAGATTGCGTCGTCAGCATAACAGAGTATTTCTATGTGTTTTTCTGCCAGCTTATATCCTTTTTCTGTACTTTTAATGTCTTCTATGATTTTGTCCATTACTAAATTAAAAAGCAAAGGGCTAAAGCTATCCCTTTGTGGGATTCCCGAGTTGATTTCTACTTCCGATGTTAGTTCATTCTCGACTACTCGACTTTTATTCTGGTATTGATTCTTCGTGTCTTTAATTATCCTTATCATTTTTGGTGCTGATTTTTCTCCTTTAGCAATTTTAGCACATCTTCTAATCTTACACAATCGAAGGCTTTAGGCAGATCTATAAAGCACGTAAATGCAGGTTTATTATATGCCAGTGCTTTCTCAGAAATTTGTCTGGCTATGAATTATGGCGTCTATTGTGGACGTATTATTTTGAAAACCTTACTAATTATTTACTAATTATTTACGTTATTTCTCACTAATTGCGTATTCTTTACTGATTTTAAATTTACTAATCTATTAATGTGCAATATTTTATATAATGGTATAGCCAGGATATTTGTGTGTTTATTATTTAGTCCATTAAAAAACAACAATTTAAATTTTATTGTTTAATACTATTTATTCTAAGAAATACTTTTGTTATAAAATTAAAATTGGTTAGAGGGTCTCTCTCCAATACCTTCTCCTCAATGACCACGTCCTCCCCCTCGTCCACGACCATGTCCAATGCCATTATTTCCATGACTTTTTACAAAGGAGTGTCCACCTTCATGAATACTTTGTCCCTCTTGTTGACTAGAACTATGACTGGAAAGGACTTTCACAACTTTAGAATGGCTTCCATAACCAATGCCATTATTCCCATGACCATTGAAGACAGATTGATCTATGTTACCACCCTGGTTTGAGCTGCTGCTTGTTTGAGTTAATGTTTCATGACCAGTTTGGACTACTTGTTCAAGGTTACCAAGATGTTTTCCATTGTTACCTCCAAGGTGTTTTGTTACAGTAGTTTCAATTACCTTGGAGCCACTTCCATAACCAATACCATTATTTCCGTGAATCTTTAAGATAGATTGTTCCAGCTCACCTATCTGGCTTGAACTGGTGCTGCTCGTTTGAGTTATTGTTTGAGCGTTTGTAGAACTGCTTCCATAACCATGTCCATTATTTTCATGACCAGTTAGGACTACTTGTTCAAGGTTACCAAGATGTTTTCCATTGTTACCTCCAAGGTGCTTTGTTACCGTTGTTTCAATTACTTTGGAGCCGCTTCCGTAACCAATACCATTATTTCCATGACCATTTAAGATAGATTGTTCTAGGTTACCACCCTGGGTTGAGCTGCTGCTTGTTTGAGTTATTGTATGAGTCTTTGTAGAACTGCTTCCATAACCATGTCCATTGTTTTCATGACCAGTTAAGACTACTTGTTCGAGGTTACCAAGATGTTTTCCATTGTTATCTCCAAGGTGTTTTGTTACCGTTGTTTCAACTACTTTGGAGCCGCTTCCGTAACCAACACCATTATTCCCATGACCATTTAAGATAATTTGTTCTAGGTTACCACCCTGGTTTGAGCTGCTGCTTGTTTGAGTTAATGTTTCATGACCAGTTTGGACTACTTGTTCAAGGTTACCAAGATGTTTTCCATTGTTAGCTCCAAGGTGTTTTGTTACAGTAGTTTCAATTACCTTGGAGCCACTTCCATAACCAATACCATTATTTCCGTGAATCTTTAAGATAGATTGTTCCAGCTCACCTATCTGGCTTGAACTGGTGCTGCTCGTTTGAGTTATTGTTTGAGCGTTTGTAGAACTGCTTCCATAACCATGTCCATTATTTTCATGACCAGTTAGGACTACTTGTTCAAGGTTACCAAGATGTTTTCCATTGTTACCTCCAAGGTGCTTTGTTACCGTTGTTTCAATTACTTTGGAACCGCTTCCGTAACCAATACCATTATTTCCATGACCATTTAAGATAGATTGTTCTAGGTTACCACCCTGGCTTGAGCTGCTGCTTGTTTGAGTTATTGTTTGAGTCTTTGTACCATAACCATGTCCATTGTTTTCATGACCAGTTAAGACAACTTGTTCGAGGTTACCAAGATGTTTTCCATTGTTACCTCCAAGGTGTTTTGTTACCGTTGTTTCGACTACTTTTGAGCCGCTTCCGTAACCAACACCATTATTCCCATGACCATTTAAGATAATTTGTTCTAGGTTACCACCCTGGCTTGAGCTGCTGCTTGTTTGAGTTATTGTTTGAGTTTTTGTAGAACTGCTTCCATAACCATGTCCATTATTTTCATGACCAGTTAAGACTACTTGTTCGAGGTTACCAAGATGTTTTCCCTTGTTACCTCCAAGGTGTTTTGTTACAGTTGTTTCAACTACTTTGGAGCCGCTTCCATTATTTCCATGACCGTTTAAGATAATTTGTTCTAGGTTACCACCCTGGTTTGAGCTGCTGCTTGTTTGAGTTATTGTTTGAGTTTTTGTAGAACTGCTTCCATAACCATGTCCATTGTTTTCATGACCACCTAAGACTACTTGTTCGAGGTTACCAAGATGTTTTCCCTTGTTACCTCCAAGGTGTTTTGTTACAGTTGTTTCAATTACTTTGGAGCCGCTTCCGTAACCAATACCATTATCTCCATGCCCATTTAAGATAGATTGTTCTAGGTTACCACCCTGGATTGAGCTGCTGCTTGTTTGAGTTATTGTTTGAGTCTTTGTAGAACTGCTTCCATAACCATGTCCATTATTTTCATGACTAGTCAGGACTGATTGTTCAAGGTTACCAAGATGTTTTCCATTGTTACCTCCAAGGTGTTTTGTTACAGTTGTTTCAATTACTTTGGAGCCGCTTCCGTAACCAATACCATTATTTCCATGACCATTTAAGATAGATTGTTCTAGGTTACCACCCTGGCTTGAGCTGCTGCTTGTTTGAGTTATTGTTTGAGTCTTTGTAGAACTGCTTCCATAACCATGTCCATTGTTTTCATGACCAGTTAGGACTACTTGATCGAGTTTACCAAGATGTTTTCCATTGTTACCTCCAAGGTGTTTTGTTACCGTTGTTTCAATTACTTTGGAACCGCTTCCGTAACCAATACCATTATTTCCATGACCGTTTAAGATAGTTTGTTCTAGATTACCACCCTGGCTTGAGCTGCTGCTTGTTTGAGTTATTGTTTGAGTCTTTGTAGAACTGCTTCCATAACCATGTCCATTGTTTTCATGACCAGTTAGGACTACTTGATCGAGTTTACCAAGATGTTTTCCATTGTTACCTCCAAGGTGTTTTGTTACAGTTGTTTCAATTACTTTGGAGCCGCTTCCGTAACCAATACCATTATTTCCATGACCATTTAAGATAATTTGTTCTAGCTTACCACCCTGGCTTGAGCTGCTGCTTGTTTGAGTTATTGTATGAGTTTTTGTAGAACTGCTTCCAAAACCATGTCCATTGTTTTCATGACCAGTTAAGACTACTTGTTCGACGTTACCAAGATGTTTTCCATTGTTACCTCTAAGGTGTTTTGTTACCGTTGTTTCAACTACTTTGGAGCCGCTTCCGTAACCAACACCATTATTTCCATGACCGTTTAAGATAATTTGTTCTAGGTTACCACCCTGGCTTGAGCTGCTGCTTGTTTGAGTTATTGTTTGAGTGTTTGTAGAACTGCTTCCATAACCATGTCCATTATTTTCATGACCAGTTAAGACTACTTGTTCAAGGTTACCAAGATGTTTTCCATTGTTACCTTCAAGGTGTCTTGTTACAGTTGTTTCAACTACTTTGGAGCCGCTTCCATTATTTCCATGACCGTTTAAGATAATTTGTTCTAGGTTACCACCCTGGTTTGAGCTGCTGCTTGTTTGAGTTATTGTTTGAGTTTTTGTAGAACTGCTTCCATAACCATGTCCATTGTTTTCATGACCACCTAAGACTACTTGTTCGAGGTTACCAAGATGTTTTCCCTTGTTACCTCCAAGGTGTTTTGTTACAGTTGTTTCAATTACTTTGGAGCCGCTTCCGTAACCAATACCATTATTTCCATGCCCATTTAAGATAGATTGTTCTAGGTTACCACCCTGGATTGAGCTGCTGCTTGTTTGAGTTATTGTTTGAGTCTTTGTAGAACTGCTTCCATAACCATGTCCATTATTTTCATCACTAGTCAGGACTGATTGTTCAAGGTTACCAAGATGTTTTCCATTGTTACCTCCAAGGTGTTTTGTTACAGTGGTTTCAATTACTTTGGAGCCGCTTCCGTAACCAATACCATTATTTCCATGACCATTTAAGATAGATTGTTCTAGGTTACCACCCTGGCTTGAGCTGCTGCTTGTTTGCGTTATTGTTTGAGTCTTTGTAGAACTGCTTCCGTATCCATGCCCATTATTTTCATGGCCAGTTAGGACGACTTGTTCAATGTTACCAAGATGTTTTCCATTGTTTCCTCCAAGGTGTTTTGTTACAGTTGTTTCAATTACTTTGGAGCTGCTTCCATAACCAACACCATTATTTCCATGACCGTTTAAGATAATCTGTTCTAGGTTACCACCCTGGCTTGAGCTGCTGCTTGTTTGAGTTACGGTTTGAGTCTTTGTAGAACTGCTTCCGTATCCATTTCCATTATTTTCATGACCAGTTAGGACTACTTGTTCAAGGTTACCAAGATGTTCTCCATTGTTACCTCCAAGGTGTTTTGTTACAGTTGTTTCAATTACCTTAGAGCCGCTACCATAACCAATGCCATTATTTTCATGACCATTTAAGATATATTGTCCACGATCTCCAACATGGTCTGAACCAGAGCTGCTTGTTTTAGTTACAGTTGTTTGTATAACTCTTGAACCGCTACCTGATTCAAATAGATGTTGATTATCTGTTCCATGAATCAAAGTGCTTGGAACATCGGAACTGGAAGAACTGGTTTTAATAATTGTAGTTTTTGTGGAACTGCTGCCATAACCAAGCTCTTCATTTGCATGACCACTTAAGAGTGATTGCTGACTCTCACCGTTATTTTGTTCACCTAGGTGTGTGGTAATAGTTTTGTGAATTACTTTTGAACCATCTTTGCCACTCTCATTGTCAACTATATTCTTGTTGGTTTCTTCACCTGAACTTGAACTACTGGTCTTAGTTATTGTTGTTTTGGTAACCTCTGAAGCTCCACCTAATCCCATTATATCAACACGATCTGTTCCATGAATTAATTTGCTCGGAATATCGGAACTAGAAGAACTAGTCTTGGTGATTACAGTTTTTGTGGAGCTGTCACCATAACCAACTGCATTGTCTTCATGACCATTTAGGACAGATTGTTTAAGATCACCAGTGTGATCCGAACCAAAGTTGCTCGTTTTAGTTATGGTTGTTGTAATAACTTTGGATGCTCCGCCTGAACCTAATATATCAGCATCTTTTCTTCCTTCAAGTAATTTGCTTCCCAAACCAAAATCTTTATCTGTGAGCAATGATTGGCCATTGGAGCTAGAAGAACTGGTCTTTGTAATTATAGTTTTTGTGGAGCTGCCACCATAATCAAGAACGTTATTTTCATGACCACTTAGGACAGATTGTTCAAGATCGCCAACATGACCTGAACCAGAGTTGCTTGTTTTAGTTATGGTTGTTTTAATAACTTTTGAGCCCTCTACTGTACTTAATACATCACCATCTTTTCCGTGAAGAAGTTTGCTGCCCAAACTAAAATCTTTTTCTGTAGGTAATGACTGGCCATTAGAGCTAGAAGAGCTAGTCTTCGTGATTACAGTTTTTGTGGAACTACGACTATTACCAAGTTCATTATTTTCGTGACCATTTAGAGCTGACTGCTTAAGTTCACCAATATTTTTTTCAACAAGATCTTTACCTTCACCGAAAGAGTCAGATGAAGTCGTTTTAGTAACTGTTGTTGTGATAACCCTCGATCCACTGCTGTTACTTACTGCTGGCACATCAAAAGTCTCAGTTTTGACAACCTTGGTTACACCTCCAAAACTTCCCAAATCTGAAGAATTTTCATCGGAATGATTACTTGAGCTAGTTTTTGTGTATGTAGTTGTAATTGTTTGAATTCCACCTGATTCAGTAGTCTTAGTAACTGTAGTTCCACCATTTTCATTGGTTACACCAATAGTTTCATCTTTAGTGACAGGTTGTCCAGAACTAGTGACTTTGATACTTTCTACTGGCTTGTCAATATGTTGGTCAACAAGTGCTTCACCGGAGTTAGAAGAAATTGATTTAGTAACTGTAGTTGTTATGGTTTTAATTCCACCTGATTCAGTATTCTTAGTAACTGTGGTTGCACCATTTTCATTTGTTACACCAATAGTTTCATCTTTGGTGACAGGTTGTCCAGAACTAGTGACTTTGATAATTTCTACTGGCTTGTCAATATGTTGGTCAACGAGACCTTCACCGAAAGAGTTAGATGAAGTTGATTTAGTAACTGTTGTTGTGATAACTCTAGATCCATCACTGGTACTTACTTCTGGTACATCAAAAGTCTCAGTTTTGACAACCTTGGTTATACCTCCGTAACCTTCCAAATCCGAATAATTTTCATCGGAATGATTACTTGAGCTAGTTTTTGTGATTGTAGTTGTTATGGTTTTAATTCCACCTGATTCAGTAGTCTTAGTAACTGTAGTTCCACCATTTTCATTCTTTGTTACATCGATAGTTTGATCTTTAGTAACTGGTTGTCCAGAATTGGTGACTTCGATAATTTCTACTGGCTTGTCAGTATGTTGGTCAACGAGACCTTCACCGAAAGAGTTAGATGAAGTTGATTTAGTAACTGTTGTTGTGATAACTCTCGATCCACTGCTGGTACTTACTGCTGGCACATCAAAAGTCTCAGTTTTGACAACCTTGGTTACACCTCCAAAACTTCCCAAATCTGAAGAATTTTCATCGGAATGATTACTTGAGCTAGTTTTTGTGTATGTAGTTGTAATTGTTTTAATTCCACCTGATTCAGTAGTCTTAGTAACTGTAGTTCCACCATTTTCATTGGTTACACCAATAGTTTCATCTTTAGTGACAGGTTGTCCAGAACTAGTGACTTTGATACTTTCTACTGGCTTGTCAATATGTTGGTCAACAAGTCCTTCACCGGAGTTAGAAGAAATTGATTTAGTAACTGTAGTTGTTATGGTTTTAATTCCACCTGATTCAGTATTCTTAGTAACTGTGGTTGCACCATTTTCATTTGTTACACCAATAGTTTCATCTTTGGTGACAGGTTGTCCAGAACTAGTGACTTTGATAATTTCTACTGGCTTGTCAATATGTTGGTCAACGAGACCTTCACCGAAAGAGTTAGATGAAGTTGATTTAGTAACTGTTGTTGTGATAACTCTAGATCCATCACTGGTACTTACTTCTGGTACATCAAAAGTCTCAGTTTTGACAACCTTGGTTATACCTCCGTAACCTTCCAAATCCGAAGAATTTTCATCGGAATGATTACTTGAGCTAGTTTTTGTGATTGTAGTTGTTATGGTTTTAATTCCACCTGATTCAGTAGTCTTAGTAACTGTAGTTCCACCATTTTCATTCTTTGTTACATCGATAGTTTGATCTTTAGTAACTGGTTGTCCAGAATTGGTGACTTCGATAATTTCTACTGGCTTGTCAGTATGTTGGTCAACGAGACCTTCACCGAAAGAGTTCGATGAAGTTGATTTAGTAACTGTTGTTGTGATAACTCTCGATCCACTGCTGGTACTTACTGCTGGCACATCAAAAGTCTCAGTTTTGACAACCTTGGTTACACCTCCAAAACTTCCCAAATCTGAAGAATTTTCATCGGAATGATTACTTGAGCTAGTTTTTGTGTATGTAGTTGTAATTGTTTTAATTCCACCTGATTCAGTAGTCTTAGTAACTGTAGTTCCACCATTTTCATTGGTTACACCAATAGTTTCATCTTTAGTGACAGGTTGTCCAGAACTAGTGACTTTGATACTTTCTACTGGCTTGTCAATATGTTGGTCAACAAGTCCTTCACCGAAGGAGTTAGAAGAAATTGATTTAGTAACTGTAGTTGTTATGGTTTTAATTCCATCTGATTCAGTATTCTTAGTAACTGTGGTTGCACCATTTTCATTTGTTACACCAATAGTTTCATCTTTGGTGACAGGTTGTCCAGAACTAGTGACTTTGATAATTTCTACTGGCTTGTCAATATGTTGGTCAACGAGACCTTCACCGAAAGAGTTAGATGAAGTTGATTTAGTAACTGTTGTTGTGATAACTCTAGATCCATCACTGGTACTTACTTCTGGTACATCAAAAGTCTCAGTTTTGACAACCTTGGTTATACCTCCGTAACCTTCCAAATCCGAAGAATTTTCATCGGAATGATTACTTGAGCTAGTTTTTGTGATTGTAGTTGTTATGGTTTTAATTCCACCTGATTCAGTAGTCTTAGTAACTGTAGTTCCACCATTTTCATTCTTTGTTACATCGATAGTTTGATCTTTAGTAACTGGTTGTCCAGAATTGGTGACTTTGATAATTTCTACTGGCTTGTCAATATGTTGGTCAACGAGACCTTCACCGAAAGAGTTAGATGAAGTTGATTTAGTAACTGTTGTTGTGATAACTCTCGATCCACTGCTGGTACTTAATGCTGGCACATCAAAAGTCTCAGTTTTGACAACCTTGGTTACACCTCCAAAACTTCCCAAATCTGAAGAATTTTCATCGGAATGATTACTTGAGCTAGTTTTTGTGTATGTAGTTGTAATTGTTTGAATTCCACCTGATTCAGTAGTCTTAGTAACTGTAGTTCCACCATTTTCATTGGTTACACCAATAGTTTCATCTTTAGTGACAGGTTGTCCAGAACTAGTGACTTTGATACTTTCTACTGGCTTGTCAATATGTTGGTCAACAAGTCCTTCACCGAAGGAGTTAGAAGAAATTGATTTAGTAACTGTAGTTGTTATGGTTTTAATTCCACCTGATTCAGTATTCTTTGTAACTGTGGTTGCACCATTTTCATTTGTTACATCAATAGTTTCATCTTTGGTGACAGGTTGTCCAGAACTAGTGACTTTGATAATTTCTACTGGCTTGTCAATATGTTGGTCAACGAGACCTTCACCGAAAGAGTTAGATGAAGTTGATTTAGTAACTGTTGTTGTGATAACTCTAGATCCACCACTGGTACTTACTTCTGGTACATCAAAAGTCTCAGTTTTGACAACCTTGGTTATACCTCCGTAACCATCCAAATCCGAAGAATTTTCATCGGAATGATTACTTGAGCTAGTTTTTGTGATTGTAGTTGTTATGATTTTAATTCCACCTGATTCAGTAGTCTTAGTAACTGTAGTTCCACCATTTTCATTCTTTGTTACATCGATAGTTTGATCTTTAGTAACTGGTTGTTCAGAATTGGTGACTTTGATAATTTCTACTGGCTTGTCAATATGTTGGTCAACAAGACCTTCACCGAAGGAATTAGAAGAAGTTGATTTAGTAACTGTTGTTGTGATGACCCTTGATCCACCACTGTTACTTAATTCTGGTACATCAGAAGTCTCAGTTTTGACAACCTTGGTTACACCTCCATAACCACCTATATCTGAAGAATTTTGATCGGAATGATTACTTGAGCTAGTTTTTGTGATTGTAGTTGTTATGGTTTTAATTCCACCTGATTCAGTAGTTTTAGTAACGGTAGTCTTACCATTTTCATTTGTTTCACCAATAGTTTCATCTTTAGTGACAGGTTGTCCAGAACTGGTGACTTTGATAATTTCTACTGGCTTGTCAAAATGTTCTGTTGTAACTATTTTCGAATTACCTTCAACAACTGGTTCGACAGGATAATTGTCTTCGCCGTATGAATGAGAAGAATTTGTCTTAGTGACAACTGTTTTAGTCACTGTAGAACCACTATTGGTACTTTCCAGTGGATGGTCAGAAGTCACTGTTTTAACTATTTTTGATATATCTCCAAAATCATTACCTTCACCAGAAGAGTTAGATGAAGAGGTTTTAGTAGCTGTTGTTGTGATAACTCTCGATCCACTGCTGATCCTTACTGCTGGTATATCAAGATCCTCAATTTTAACAACCTTGGTTATAAGTCTATAACCACGTAAAGCCGAAGAATTTTCATCGGAATTATTACTTGAGCTATTTTCTTTTATTGTAGTTGTTATGGTTTTATTTCCACCTGATTCAGTAGTTTTAGTAACGGTAGTCTTACCATTTTCATTTGTTTCACCAATAGTTTCATCTTTAGTGACAGGTTGTCCAGAACTGGTGATTTTAATAATTTCTACTGGCTTGTCAAAATGTTCTGTTGTAACTATTTTCGAATTACCTTCAACAACTGGTTCGACAGGATAATTGTCTTCGCCGTATGAATGAGAAGAATTTGTCTTAGTGACAACTGTTTTAGTCACTGTAGAACCACTATTGCTACTTTCCAGTGGATTGTCAGAAGTCACTGTTTTAACTATTTTTGATATATCTCCAAAATCGTTACCTTCACCAAAAGAGTTAGATGAAGCGGTTTTAGTAACTGTTGTCGTGATTACTCTCGATCCACTACTGGTAGTTACTGGTGGTACATCAATATTCTCAGTTTTAACAACCTTGGTTGTAACTCCATAACCACCTAAATTTGAAGAATTTTCATCGGAATGATTACTTGAGCTAGTTTTTGTGATTGTGGTTGTTATGGTTTTAATTCCACCTGATTCAGTAGTTTTAGTAACGGTAGATCCGCCATTTTCATTTGTTACATCAATAGTTTGATCTTTAGTGACAGGTTGTCCAGAACTAGTGACTTTGATACTTTCTACTGGCTTGTCAATATGTTGGTCAACAAGTCCTTCACCGAAGGAGTTAGAAGAAATTGATTTAGTAACTGTAGTTGTTATGGTTTTAATTCCACCTGATTCAGTATTCTTAGTAACTGTGGTTGCACCATTTTCATTTGTTACACCAGTAGTTTCATCTTTGGTGACAGGTTGTCCAGAACTAGTGACTTTGATAATTTCTACTGGCTTATCAATATGTTGGTCAACGAGACCTTCACCGAAAGAGTTAGATGAAGTTGATTTAGTAACTGTTGTTGTGATAACTCTAGATCCACCACTGGTACTTACTTCTGGTACATCAAAAGTCTCAGTTTTGACAACCTTGGTTATACCTCCGTAACCTTCCAAATCCGAAGAATTTTCATCGGAATGATTACTTGAGCTAGTTTTTGTGATTGTAGTTGTTATGGTTTTAATTCCACCTGATTCAGTAGTCTTAGTAACTGTAGTTCCACCATTTTCATTCTTTGTTACATCGATAGTTTGATCTTTAGTAACTGGTTGTCCAGAATTGGTGACTTTGATAATTTCTACTGGCTTGTCAATAGGTTGGTCAACAAGACCTTCATCGAAGGAATTAGAAGAAGTTGATTTAGTAACTGTTGTTGTGATAACTCTAGATCCATCACTGGTACTTAATTCTGGTACATCAGAAGTCTCAGTTTTGACAACCTTGGTTACACCTCCATAACCACCTAAATTTGAAGAATTTTCATCGGAATGATTACTTGAGCTAGTTTTTGTGATTGTAGTTGTTATGGTTTTAATTCCACCTGATTCAGTAGTTTTAGTAACGGTAGATCCGCCATTTTCATTTGTTACATCAATAGTTTTATCTTTAGTGACTGGTTGTCCAGAACTTGTGACTTTGATAATTTCTACTGGCTTGTCAATATGTTCTGTTGTAACTATTTTCGAATTACTTTCAACAACTGGTTCTACAGGATAATTGTCTTTACCATAGGAATGAGAAGAACTTGTCTTGGTTACCAATGTTTTGGTGACTGTAGACCCACTATTGCTACTTTCCAATGGATGGTCAGAAGTCACTGTTTTAACTATTTTTGATATATCTCCAAAATCGTTACCTTCACCGAAAGAGTTAGAAGAAGATGTTTTAGTAACTGTTTTTGTGATAACTCTCGATCCACTGCTGGTAGTTACTGCTGGTACATCAAAATTCTCCGTTTTGACAACCTTGGTTACACCTCCATAACCACCCAAATCTGAAGAATTTTCATCGGAATGATGGCTTGTGATTGTGGTTGTAATGGTTTTGATTCCACCTGATTCAGTAGTTTTGGTAACTGTAGATCCACTATTCTCATTTGTTACATCAGTATCGTGATCTTTAGTGGCTTGTTCAGAAGTGGTGACTTTGATAACTTCTACTGGCTTGTCAATATGTTGGTCGACAAGATCTTTACCTTCACCGAAAGAATGAGAAGAAGTTGATTTAGTAACTGTTGTTGTGGTGATCCTCGGTCCACTGCTGGTACTTACTGCTGGTACATCAAAATTTTCGGTTTTAACAACCTTGGTGATACCTCCATAACCTCCCAAGTCTAAAGAATTTTCATCAGAATGACTGCTTGAGCTAGTTTTTGTGACTGTAGTTGTTATGGTTTTGGTTTCACCTGAGTGACTAGTTTTTGTGACTTTTGATCCACTATTTTCATTTAAGTTCATGTCATCTTCTTCGTGAACCTCTGTTTTTTTAACTGACTCCGAAGGTTCTTTAAGTTGATCAGTTGAGTGAGAAGTTTTTGTTATTGTGGTTTTTACAATATTAGATCCTGTGGTTTTAGTAATATCAAGGCTACCTTTATGAAGTAGATCGGAATCTTCACTTAAAGAGCTACCACTAGAATGAGAACTTGTTTTAGTGATGGTTGTTTTAATAATTTTGGATCCACTTATTGTCTTAAAGTCCTTATCTTCGTGGAAAAGTTCATCCGTATTGCCACTGTCTAGATGATTATTAATTTGTTGTGTAGTTATTACTTTTGAAGCACCATCATTTTCGTTTTTACCTGTAGATTGTCCACTAGTATGTACAGTTTGTGTGATTGTTGTTTTTATACCTGTTGCTGCGCCTCCCAAATCCGAAGAATTTTCGTCGGAATGACTGCTTGAGCTAGTTTTCGTGATTTTAGTTGTAATAGTTTTGGTTCCACCTGATTGACTAGTTTTTGTGACTTTTGATCCATTATTTTCCTTCGAGTTCATATCATCTTCTTCGTGAACCTCTGTTTTTTTAACTGATTTCGAAGGTTCTTTTACTTGATCGGTTGAGTGAGAAGTTTTTGTTATTGTGGTTTTTACAATATTAGATCCTGTGGTTTTGCTTACTGTGTCTTGGTCTTTGTCTTTGGAAACCGTTTTAGTAATATCAAGACTACCTTTATGAAGTATATCGGAATCTTTTTCTAAAGAACTACCACTAGAATGAGAACTTGTTTTAGTTATGGTTGTCTTAGTAATTTTAGATCCACTAGTTGTCTTATCTTCGTGGACAAATTCATCTGTGTTGCCACTGTCCACATGTTTATTGTTTTTTTGTGTAGTTATTACTCTTGAAGCACCTTCATTTTCGTTTTTATCTGCAGATTGTCCACTAGTATGTACAGTTTTTGTGATTGTTGTTTTGGTAGTTTTCGATCCACCTGATACACTGACATCACGATTTTCATTATTAGACTCTTCAGTAATATACTCGTTTGAACCGTTTTCTTCTTCTTCATCTGAATTATGACCACTCTTATGCTTAGTAGTTTTTTTAATAACCGAGGTTTTAATAATTTTAGATCCACCTCCATATAATGATTCATTATTTGTATCGGTACGATCAAGCCCATTTTCCACATCTAGATTTTCTAAACTCGAAGATGATCCACTTTCACCATAAGTAGTAACTGTTGTTTTTTCTTTGCGATGTCCTGATTGGGAATGTTTAGAATGGCCCAGTCCACGTCCATGGCCATTGTTGTGACCATAACTGGACACTACGGTTTCAACTCTCCTAACACCAGAATTTGAGCGTTCGTTGCTATCGATAGTCTCCAAATCTTCTTCTGAACTACCATGACCCTTTCTATGACCATGGCCGTGGCTGGATACTACTGTTTTAACTTCCCTATACCCAGAATCTGAATGACCATGTCCGTGAGGATTAAAATGACCATGACCATAGCTGGTTTCTACCTCTCTAAATTCGGAGTGTAAGTGATTATCATGATGACCATGGTGATGATCGTGACCGTGATCATGGTCATGATGATGACCGTGATCATGGTCATGATGATGACCGTGACTAGAAACTATTCTTTCTACCTCCCTAAATTCAGAATCTGAGTGACCACTATAATGACCGTGTTCTACATCTGAGTGGATGTGTCCATTACCATGACCATGCCCATAGCTGGTAACTTCCGTTTCTTCTGATTCTTCCCCTGAATGATGACCATGACCATGACCGTAGCTGGAAACAACTGTTTTAACCTTCCGATATCCAGAATCTGAGTGGCCTCTGTTATCAGTATGTTCTGATTCTACTTCTGAACTATCGTGTTTATTACCATGACCATGGCTAGAGGTAGAAACCACTTTTTTAATTTTTTTGTATCCAGAATTTGAGTGACCACTTAAACCAGTTTCTTCTGACTCTTCCTCTGAATGATGACGATGACCATGATCATGACCGTAGCTGGAAATAACTGTTTCAGTCTTCCTATATCCAGAATCTGAGTGGCCCCTGTTACCAGTACGTTCTGAATCTACTTCTGAACTATCGTCTTTATTACCATGACCGTAAGCGTTACCGTGACCATGGCTAGAGGTAGAAACTACTGTTGTAACTTTCTTATATCCAGAATTTGAGTGAGCACTTGAACTAACTTCTTCTAATGCTTCTCCTGAACGATTAACAGCATTGTCATGACCATGACTGTGGCTGGAAACTACTGTTTCAACCATCTGAGATTCAGAACTTGAGTGATCCCTATTGCCATTACGTTCTGAACTATCGTCTTTATTACCATGACCGTAAGCGTTACCATGACCATGGCTAGAGGTTGAAACTACGGTTTTAACTTTCTTATATCCAGAATTTGAGTGACTACTTGAACTAACTTCTTCTGATTCTTCTCCTGAACGATCAACAGCATTATCATGACCATGACTGTGGCTGGAAACAACTGTTTTAACCTTCTGGTATCCAGAATTTGAGTGGCCCCTGTTATTGGTATGTTCCAAGTCTACTTGTGATTTACTCTGACCATCACCATGACCATAAGAATTACCACGACCTTGACTAGAGCTGGAAACTACTGTTTTAACCTTGCTATGTCCAGACTTTGAACCAGTTTCTTCTGAATGTTCTCCCGATTGATCACCGTGACTATAGGTTGTGACAGTTTTTTTCACAGTTGAATAGCCAGCTTCTCCATGACCACGACGATGGCCTTCCAATTCGTTGACTTCAGACTGTACACTAGATTCAGATTGACCATGACCATGACCATTTTTGACTCCTTTGCCATAATTAGAATCTTCAACAACAGTCTTCAAAACGTATTTAGAAGGACCTCCTCGACCTTGATGATCTTCTCCTCTGTCTTCTCCTGAGTGACCACCAGATGCAGATTTTTCCTGGAATCTAGTGGTTTTGGTGTAGCTGCTTTCGGACTTTACATTAGTCTCCGATTGACCATGACCATTTGTGGCTTGTCCTTTGCCATAATTTGGATCTTCAACGACATTTTTTAAAACGTATTTAGAAGGAGATCCTTGACCATGATGACCTTCTTCGCTGTGCTCTCCTGAGTGACCACCAGATACAGAGTTTTCTTGAATTTTAGTGGTTTTGGTATAGCTGCTGTGCTGTCTACTCGCTCCATAGCCACCACCATGGGGGTGGCTACTAGCAACGCCTATTAGTATTAGGCAAATCTGCAATAAAAAAAGTTTTAAATAGTTTAATTTAGTTTAAATAACATTTCAAAGGAAGACAGTATAAATATAAAATAAAATTAAAATACTCTCTCATATACCAAAATAACAATGGTTGTGGTTGTGGATTTTGTACGTTATTTAATTCAGTCAATTTGTACTCTACGAGCTGCCTAGTGGGAAATTTTTGGGGTAGTTTTAATTTTTTTCATTATATATGAATTTTGGGCTGCTGAATCCGAATATGAGGTTTGCGGACAAAATTTCTTGACATAGCATTGAAAAAATCGCGAAAAAGCGAACAATGTCTGCTTTTTTCCGCTTTTTTGCTCAAATCTCGAAAACTATTAACTTTCCGTAAATGGTCTGTTAACAGAAATTAAAGTACTTAAAATTCTTTACAAATATCAAAATTTACTTTTTTTTTTCAGATGAACCGTTTGCCAATTTTTAACGGTCTCGGCAAAACCCACTTTTTACATTCCAAAACTTTATTTTTTATTAGAATGCTGTCACTTGATAAATTTCTCCTAGTTTTCTGTAAAAATAATAAATGTTAGTTCATAATATGAATATGGAATGTCTCTTGTCACAGCTTCCATAAATCCATTTCATCCTAAAATACCGAGAATGTCTTTGCTTTTCCCTAAGAGCCACAGGATATCAGGCACAGATGGAGTCACAGTTTCAGTTGGTGTGAATATTCCTTTCGGATCTGTTGAGGTTTTGTCCCTTCAAAATGTATTAGTTGAACAGCTCCCTGACTTCCATAAACCTAAGGCGCGGGTTTAGTTTTTAACCGAGGAATCGATTGGTTAGGAGCTACTGCATGTTTTGGTGCAATACAAGAAGTGCCAAATATGACGTGAAATGTGTGGTATCCGTCGATTGTTTGTACGTTAAAATCAGTGTTATCGTACACGTGTTGTGTAAATCCCGGCTGAGGCTGGTCAATTTTCTACGGATCTCCTGCGATTGCTGACACTTTCAGAGAAGCAAAGCGCTTGCTCAAATTCTTGGAGCGGCAGTAAGGCCCAGATAATTCGTCTCACCATTCCTTGCAGGGTTGGCCGTTTTCTCTACAAAAAGTACGGTTCAAGAAAATAGTTTGATGTAGTTTTCTCTTCGGGGTTTTGTTCATCCTATACAAGAAGCTGTTCGCCTGGAAGTGTCATCATTCGCAGGTGATCCGCAGAAAATTGACCTGCCGTGCTTTACACACCAGGTGTACGATAACGCTGATTTTAACGTACATACAATCGACGGATACCACACTTTTCACGTCACAGTTGGCATTTCTTGTATTACACCAAAACATGCAGTAGCTCCTAACCAGTCCATTCCTCGGTTAAAAACGAAACCCGCGCCTGAGGTTTATGGAAGTCAGGGAGCTGTTCAACTAATTCATTTTAAGGACAAAACCTCAAGGTTTATCAGAAATCAATATAACAGATCCGAAAGAAATGTTCACACCAACTGAAACTGTGACTCCATCTGTGCCTGATCTTCTGTGGCTCTAAAGCAGGCCGCGCACTGAATCGGCATAGAGCGATCGGCTCGGCTAAGAGCAATCGGCAGATTTTGCTATACCTGGAAATAAATAAGCCACCGCGCACCGCCTAAGAACGTTCAAAATCGAACCTTCTTAGGCGGTGCGCGGTGGCTCATTTATTTCCATGTATAGCAAAATCTGCCGATTGCTCTTAGCCGAGCCGATCGCTCTATGCCGATTCAGTGCGCGGCCTGCTTAAGAGAAAAGCAGAGACATTCCCGGCCTCTTAGAATGGAATGGATTCATGGAAGCTGTCACAAGAGACATACCGTATGAACTAAAATTTATTATTTGTGCAGAAAACTAATAGAAATTTACCAAATGACAGCATTCTAATAAAAAATTAAGTTTTGGAATGTAAAATGTGGGTTTTGCCGAGACCGATAAATATTGGCAATTTTAAATTTGCATTTTAGACCAAACGTTTCGTCTGAAAAAAAAAGTAAATTAATACTGATATTTATAGAGAATTTTAAGTACCTTAATTTCTGTTAACAGACCATCTACTGAAAGTTAATAGTTTTCGAGATTGAAGCAAAAAAGAGAGAAAAAGCAGAAATTTTACGATTTTTTCAATGTTCCGTCACGAAATTTTGTCCGCAAACCTCATATTCAGATTCAGCAGCCCAAAATACATATACAGGGTGTCCCGAAAAGACTTGTCATAAATTATACCACAGATTCTGGGGTCAAAAATAGGTTGATTGAACCTCACTTACCTATATACAATAGTGCATACAAAAAAAGTTACAGCCCTTTGAAGTTACAAAATGAAAATCGATTCTTTTTCATATATCGAAAAGTCTTAGAGATTTTTATTGAAAATGGACATGTGCCATTTCTATGGCACAAAAATCTTAGAAAAAAATTAAAGTGAAATTTGTACACCCCATAAAAATTTTATGGGGTTTTGTTCCCTTAAACCCCCCCAAACTTTTGTCTACGTTCAAATTAAATTATTATTGTGGCACCATGAGTTAAACATATTGTTTTCAAAACTTTTTTGCCTCCTAGTACTTTTTCGATAAGCCCGTGTTTATCGAGATATTTTGAATAATTGTCGAATCCACCACATATTTGTATATGGTTAAGTACGATTATTATTATAATAAAGACCTGTTAATAATCTGAAAATTTATTTATAATTTATATTATTAGGTATATTTTGAAAAAGAAGCCACATCTCGATAAAAGGTCACTTATCAAAAAAAAGAATGAGGCAAAAAAGTTTTAAATACACTGCAAAAGTTTGGGTAGGTTTAAGGGAACAAAACCCCCATAAAATTTTTATGGGGTGAACAAATTTCACTATAATTTTGTTTTAAGATGTTCCTGCCATAAGAATGATACATGTCCATTTTCAATCAAAACTATTTAATAGTTTTCGATATATTGAAAAAAATCGATTTTCATTTTGTAATTTCAAAGGGCTGTAACTTTTTTTATGAGCACATTTGTACTAAGGTAAGTTAGGTTCAATCGAACTATTTTTGACCCCAGAATGTGTGGTATAATTTATGACCAATCTTTTCGGTCTGTATAATCGAAGAAATCAGAACTGCCCAACATTTTCCTAATCAAAACACAATTTTATTGAATTAATTATACGGAGTAGAGGCCTGGACATTTTCTGAAGGCCTTCAAGATGTGGTGTTTTAAATGGATTTTTAGTATTTCATGTGTGGATCGTGTGATTAATGTTAAGGTCCTACGTAAAATGGTACTAAACTCATTCTTCAGGGCAAGAATATAAATTTTCTTCAGGTATTAGGAAAGAATAGCAGCAACCAAAGTTAGGCATCGTAAAAATAAGAGAAACGAACCCTAAAAAGGCAGCCTATTTATTGAGATTACAACATTTTTGTCAACTTGTATATCAGCTATCGATTGTAGTTAGGGTTGGTAACAGAAACTATGTCTAGAAGTCTAGATCTTAAATCTAAAGGAATTGATCAAATTTTAAACCAAACTTTACACCAAAGCTTCTCGATTGTCGATCTTAACTTTTAGTCCAGGGTAATAAGGTTTTTTCCATGACACTTGAACAGCCAGGGTACTGAAGCGTTTTTTCGAAAGGTAATACCTATAAGAGCAAATTGTAACTATTTCCTGCGTAGGATCTGGCGGCCATTTTTATTTATAAACAATTAAGTGTCAAAAAATGGCATTTTTCAGTTTTTTTTTTTCAAATCAATGGAAAACAGGAAAACTTATGTTTTTTTTAGTACAAATATCTTCGAGATTATGGAAAAATCTTTAAAATGACGTTTTACGAAGTTTGATATACTCATTTATTGTTAATATAATTGCGAAAAAAGGTCGGAATTGCAAAAAAAATTATTTTCGCAATAACTGTTGTAAAAATTAGTGTACAGATTTGAAATTTTTGTCAAATAAGGGTTCTTTGGTGCTTAATATGTGATAAAAATTTCAAAGCGATTCATTCAATTGTTTAAATTTTATTCAAATTGTTTATCCCAGAGAGCATTTTTTTTGCAATAACATAAGTCAGAAGAAAATAACGTTAGAACCATTCCACAGGTGTCAAATGAAAGAGCATGAGCTACATTTTCAACTTGGTTTAAAAAAGTGAATAATAAATGCATTTATTAGTAATAAATAATTATGCAAAAGTATCGTAAATCTTTCCTTATAAACTTTTTATTTTGTTATATAAAAAATTATACATATTTATTACAATTTTTTATCAATTATGATATAGATAACATTACTTGGTAGTTGTACACTTAAATCAGGGTAAAAAAATTAATTTTTTTGGAAAAAGTTATTCAAAAATTTTATAAAGAAAAATTGACGATATTTTGCATAATTATTTATTACTAATAAATGCATTTTTTATTCACTTTTTAAACCATGTTGAAAACGTAGCTCATGCTCTTTCATTTGACACCTGTGGAATGGTTCTAAGGTCATTTTTTTCTGACTTTGTTATTGCAAAAAAATGCTCTCTGGGATAAACAATTTAAATAAAATTTAAACAATTGAATGAATCGCTTTGAAATTTTTATCACATATTAAGCACCAAATAACCCTCATTTGACAAAAATTTCAAAGCTGTACACTAATTTTTACAACAGTTATTGAGAAAATATTTTTTTTGCAATTCTGACCTTTTTTCGCAAAAATGCGTATATCAGACGTTGTAATACGTCATTTTAAAGCTTTTTCCATAATATCGAAGATATTTGTACTAAAAAAATCATAAGCTTCACTGTTTAACGTTGATTTGAAAAAAAAGGGGAAAATGCCATTTTTTGACATTTAATTGTTTATAAATAAAAATGACCGCCAGATCCTACGCAGAAAATAGTTATAATTTGTTCCTTTAGGTATTACCTGTCGAAAAAACGTTTCAGTACCCTGGCTGCTGAAGTGTCACGAACAGGGTATATTTTTGTCTTATTACCCTGGCCTATTTTTAGACTCCTATGTTCTAGTTATACGGAGATGTTGTAGTATAAAGGCAGGTATACATATGCGCTCCGCTCGGTGTGCGAGTCGCTCGCGCGCAGCATGTTTGTTAGATTAGTACGTGTTTTCAAGTGGCGCACAAACGGCTCGCACACAGCGCACCACGATCTAACTTCTGTCGGTTTTTCAAAAAACGCTTTGATGGTTCGCAATACGTATTTGGACGTGTTTGCGAGACGTTTGTTGGTTTTGGCGCGCCTGAGTTGAATATTTGTTAGTAATGGAGTGGTCGGAAGGAAATATCAAACTTATTGATGTTTACCGTCTAAAATCATTATTGTGGGATTCTCAACAAAGGACCATTAAAAAAAAACAACTTAAAGCCGACATCTGAATGGAAATAGAAGGTGAAATAAAAAATATACAAGCGGACCAATGTAAAAAAGGTCATTTCATTGTTGTCTTCTTACCGGCGCGCGTGAGAAATACAAAATAAGATTTACTATTTTATTTGGGCATAAGCCACAATTCGAGTTTGAAGTCAAGTTTACTTGACGTTTCGACTTTCACTTCAGAAATCGTTATCAATATAAAAAAACATTCAGAAATTAAACATTTAACTTTGTTTCTGGTGAAGCAACGCAGTAGTTGGAACAAGCAAATATATTATAATAATTGTCACCGGAAATCGAAAAAGGTAACGCACAACTTGAAAGAACCTATTTCGTCTCTGGTGAAGCAACGGAGTTGGAACAAACAGATATATTATAATTGTGTCACCGGAAAGCGAAAAAGGTAACGCACAACTTGGAAAAACCTATAGTTTTCTAACTTCGTTTCTGGTGAAGCAACAGAGTTGGAACAAGCAGATATATTATAATTGTGTCACCGGAAAGCGAAAAAGGTAGTCCCTGAAATGTTCCAGGACTAAAACAATCGCTTAAAATTCGATAATTTTTACGATTTTATATCAGGAGAGCAGAAACGCGAAAGGGATTGACTTTATTGGAAGATGATAGTTCATTCGATTACACGAAATCAACTTTAACTTAAGAATATTCGAAAATCAGAAGAAATAAAATCAGAGAATATCAGAAAAATCATAAATGATTACAGTGAAATCTTCTGTTAGTGATCCCATAGGAAATAACGAGGAAAATAACCTCATTATACGATTCCGACAAGGTAAACATTTGGTCTTACATTTAGTTTACTCTCAAAATTAACACGAAACGTTTGAAATATTATATTAGAGATATTTTTACTTTTATTTGGAACGTCAAATATACTTGACTCAAACTCAAATTGTGGCTTATTCCACATAAAATAGTAAATTGCATAAGATGCCACAAGAAAATAGTTTCAGAACAATACCAAAATAATATGTAGTAGAAGTACAGGACAGAGACATGATTATCTACAATTACTAAATGTTCGTAAGTTTCTTCTGGATCGCGGAAGGTTCGTCAAAATGAAAAAATTTAACAAATATTAACCGCGCCACGAACGCGCGGCGCTCACACGGCGCGGAGTTTGCGGCGCGGATATCTATCTCCGCCTTAAAGGACATCGCACACATCTTATGGAAAATATAATGTCACTCAAATTCAATAAAATTTATACGATTAGATTCGTTTTAATATAACGATCAATTCTTATCATTGCGCCAACTCCTAATTATGATTAATTACGGCGCAAATTGCAATTAAAGTTTATCGAAATCACATTTTTGGAGTCCATAAAATGTTAGTTTACAATCATTATTGCTCTGAGTGCTATTCATAACAGCTTAAATCCCGCTGGGCCTAAGCGGATTAGTGAAACTAATCCGCTGATTTATGGAGTACCGAAAATCTGGGTATTTTAAAATATGTTTTCTCTCTCTAACTTATGTACCTACCCATTTGATTTCAGATTTATTTATATCAATTTCTGCTCTTATTTTTGAAAATAGAGAGTTGGCGCAATGATAAGATTTGATCGTTAATTTAAAACGAATCTATTGGTATAAGTTTTATTGAATTTGAGTGACATTATATTTTCCATAAGATGTGTGCGATGTCCTTTCACCAAAGTGTACGATTACGTGCTCCTAGTAATAAGCCTTTGAGGTATCCGATGAGTCAAGAGGTACCAATGGTGATGTACTTCGACGCATAAGTAAATAAAAATAATTGCTAAGCATGATCATATTTATGATCAAAGAGAGGAAAATACAATACTTGGGTCATGTGTTAGGGGCGAAAGACATGAATCACTTCTAATCATATTGGAAGGTCAAGCACATGGCAAAATACCAATAGGAAGGCGTCAGAGCTCGTACCCGACGAGAGAGTTTCACCGCTCATCCGTAGAAATTTTTCATTCAGCATTTTCTAAAGTTATAATTGCCATTTTGATCGAAAACCTTTGAAAAGGGAAGAAGCAATAAAAAGAAGTAAGATTTTTACTCTTTATTGCGAAAAATTTTGTCAGAGAACATATCAGTACTATCGGTGTCATTTAGAAGAATCTTGATAATAACTTTTTATATCTATTTACATTTCTCTAAATGCTCTGTGCTTTCATCATCATCATCATCACACAGCCAAATTTGTCCACTGTCGGACATAGGCCTCCTCAAGATATCTCCACCCTTCTCTGTCCTGGGGAGCTGCAATCCAGTTTGTCGCTATTCTCTTAATATCGTCGGTCCATCTGGTAGGTGGTCTTCCACGACTTCGCTTGTCCGCCCTTGGCCTCCACTCTAAGATCTTCCTTGTCCATCTGTTGTCTCTCTGTCTTCCTGACCATTTCCACTTCAACTTCGTAATACGCTTTATGATGTCTTTCACTCCAGTTCATCGCCGTAACTCATCATTTCGTATTCTGTCTCTCAAAGTTAGGCCAAGCATGGATCTTTCCATTTTTCGCTGTGCTACTTGTAATTTTCTTATTGATGTTTTAGTCAATGTCAGTGTTTCAGCTCCATAAGTAAGCACCGGAAGTACGCACTGGTTAAATGCTTTTCTTTTTAGCTTTATTGGGATGTTTTCCTTGAACACGTCTCTTAGTTTGCCATACGCTGCCCATCCTAAAGCTATTCTTCGAGATAATTCGCATGTTTGGTTGTCTCTACTTATTTGTATTTCGTGGCCCAGATAGACGTATTTGTGAACTGTTTCGATATGGCAGTTTTCTAGTGTCAGTGGTCCGCTAGGTACTAAATTGGTCATCATTTTAGTGTTCCCAAAGTTTATTTCCAACCCTACTTTTTGAGAAACTCGTTGTAGTTCTTGCAGCATTTCGTGGGCTTCCTTTAAGTCGTCGGTTATTAAAACTATATCATCTGCAAATCGTAGGTGGTTCAGCCTTTCGCCATCGACATTCAAACCTCTGTTTTTCTAACATCTGGAATGCATGCTGCATTACGGCATTGAATAGTTTTGGTGACATGTTGTCTCCTTGTCTAACTCCCCTTTTTAGTTTTATTTTTTGAGTTTGGGTATATATTGCTGTTGTGGCATTTGCATATATATGTAGAATAATGTTGGAATATCGGTAGTCGATTCTACAATCTCTCAAAGCTCTTAAGATGGCTACCATTTCTATAGTGTCAAAGGCTTTTTGTAGTCAACAAATACTAGAACTAGCGGCCGGTTGTACTCCACAGTTTTTTCGATTAGGACCTTTAGGCAAGTTAGATGGTCATTTGTACCATACCCAGGGCGGAAACCTGCCTGTTCTCTAGGTTGGCATGTTTCTAGCTTGTTCTCAATTCTGGCAGTGATTATTCGAGCAAACAATTTATTAGGTGGTTTAGAAGACTAATTGGCCTATAGTTTTCGAGGTCTGTTTCATCTCCTTTCTTATGTATGAGGAACGTTATAGAATTATTCCATTCAGCTGGTATGGCTTGGTTTTCTAAGCATATATTGAATAGGTGTTTGATCGCCCCGATGAGAGCAGAGCCTCCGATTTTTAGCGCGTCTGCCACTACTCCATCCTCTCCTGGTGCTTTGTTGTTTTTCATTTTCTTTAAAGCATGATAGATTTCAGCCGTTGTTATCTCGGGGATATCCTCTGAACCTTGATTCATAATTTTTTGTTCTGAATGTTCTATAGGGTTTAAGTCAAGTTTATTTATATATAGTGTTTTATAGAAGTCTTCCACTATCTCTAGCATTTCCTCTCTATTGGATGTTAGTTTGCCATTTTTTCCCTTGAGTCTGATAATTTCTTTTCTGCTTTTCGTCAATTTCCTTCTTAATATCTTCATGCTCTTGTTATGCTCGATTGTCTGCGAGATTTTCTCATTTTTATATGCCCTTATGTCCTTTCTAATAGCTTTAGAGACCTCTTTGTTTATTTTATTTAATCTTTGTTGTTCTATATTCTTATCTTTTAGCACTTCTCTTCTTTCTTCCATTTTAAGTTTGGTGTTAGCAGTGATTCTCTCCTCTCTCTTGTTGACCGTACAACATTTCGTTTGAGCTTCTGCTATGGTATTAGTAATTATTTAGCTGATTTTTATCATTTGTAGGGGGTCTGTTTTGTAGATGTACAGTTATATGATCTGCAAACTCTGTTTCATTTTTTGGTTGTGACCATGCTTTCATTTGTTTCTTTCTTATTAGTTCAGTTCTCTCTTTGTCGATGTTAATTTCTATTCTAGCGCGAACCATTCTGTGATCACTTCCTGTTGTGAAGCTGTTTAGGACAGTGACATCTTTAACTATAAATTTTTTGTTTGTAATTATATAGTCAATTTCATTTTGCGTTTTCCCATCCGGGCTTCTATGATGTTTTTTGTAAAAGAAGCTATTCATTTCATATTATAATTTGTTCTGAAGGAGATAGTTTAATAAGGTTTGTCCGCGTTCATTTCTTCCATCACTGCCGAAGTTTCTAAGTGCAAATTCTGACGGATCGGATTTCATGCCAATTTTTGTGCTTTGGTAATATGCGAATCATGCCTAAGCCATCAAAAACTCTCCGTTAACATCTAAAACAGATTACTCACTCATAACTCAGCACCAAAATATCTTGAAGTAACTCCTGACAGAACTGTAAGTTTTAAAAAACACCTACAAAAAACGGCAACAAAACTAAAACGTGAAATACATTTACATAATCCAAAAGCTATGTGGTACCACATGGGGTTCCTCAACCTCCGCACTCAGATTATCCTCTCTCGGACTTGCATACTCGGCAGCTGAATATGCGTCCCCAAGTAAAAACACGAAGATTGTTGACATTCAATTAAATCAAATAATGCTGATGATCTTAGGTATAATTAGACCAGCATCGAACTATTAGCTTTCCATTCTAAGTCACATCACATCGCCGAAACTACGAAGTCATCTACTTCTCAAAGCATATAGAAAAAATCCAAGCTAAACAGTAAAGCCATATTTTGTCATCCAGCATGGCAAGCTTGATATCGAAATAAGTAAACAGCGGTTCAGATATTGTCCATTGTTAAAGGCCTGGAATATTTCAGCTTCACCAACGCCTGGAGAAGACAAGGGGAGAGCGACTCACTACAGGAAGCACACCAAATGGCCTGTATTGATGAGAAACCGTCAGGCTTTTAATTTCGGTCGCTATAATGTGGGGACAAAGCTGCGACAGAAAATTACACCAAAGGCATCAGGGACAAACCAATAACAAAAAAAGATAATACTATGGCAAAGAAACAAGAATACCAAAATGTTCTATAAGGAAAACTCAACGGACAGAAAGAGAAACAGAGTGAATAGGAGGAATTGAATCAAATGAAAATCATAATAGAAGAAGTTACGTTGGAAACCGTCGAAGAAATCAGGAGAGAAAGAACGAGATACTATATGATGATGAATTAGGAAAACTTGCATAACCTTAAATAAATACGAGAAATCATACGAAAATTTACAATCAGAAGAGAATAAAAAACGAATAAGGTATACAGAAAAAAGAAAAGAGATGAAAAGAGAAAGAAGAGATAGGCACGAAAAAAGAAAAGTTAACAAAATAGTAAAATACATTACCTATATAATATTTAGACCAAGGCTGACTTTCTGCGGCCAAGACAACGAGAGGAACAAAACATAACGAGAGGAACAAAACATTATAAGTTGATGTAAAAAGTAAATCAAGTACAGATAATAGTGAAACTAAATTATAACAGCCATTATAAGTCAAGAAACAAATTGTTTAAAAATTAAATGTACTCCATAAATGTACTCAGAAATACAACATGCTATAAAATTGGCAAAAAAACAAGAAAGCCGTTGGTCCCGACAACATACCTACAGAAATGTTGAAGCTCATAAATGAGGAAAACATTGGAATACTAGTTAAACTTTTCAATGATGTTTATTCGACTGGTGATATCCCTGAAGGTTGGTTAAAGTCCGAATTCATAACCCTACCAAAAAAACAACGTCCGAAAAACTGTAGCGACTATAGAATGATAAGCCTTATGAGCCACACCTTGAAAATCTTTCTACGTATCATCCACAGTAGAATCAGAGATAAATGTGAAGAAGACCAGGATGAAACACAATTTGGCTTCAGAAATGGACTGGGAACCCGGGACGCACTCTTTGCACTAAATGTGTTATTGCAGAAATGCCGAGATCAAAGGAAAGACGTCTTTGCTGTATTTATTGACTATGAGAAGGCCTTTGATCGAGTACAACATCACAAATTAATTAAAATACTAAAGGATAAAGGAATTGATAGTCAAGATGTACGAATCATAGAAAAATTATACTGGCGTCAAACAGCGACAGCTTGCATAAATGGAAAATCAACAGAAATATGCAAAATACAAAGAGGCGTCAGACAGGGTTGTATACTGTCCCCACTGTTGTTCAATTTGTATTCAGATAGAATATTTAAGGAAGCGCTGCATAATTTGGAATGGGGTGTGAAGGTTAATGGAATTCTGATAAATACAATCAGATATGCAGACGATACAGTTATTTTAAGTGATGATATGAATGGATTACAACACCTTTTAAATGCCATTGACAGAGTGGGAAGAGAGTCTGGCCTAAATATAAACTGTTCAAAAACAAAGTACATGGTATTTAGCCGTTTGGCCCATCAAGATTCACGGTTATATGTTGATGGTCATATGATTCAAAGAGTACCCAGTTTTAAATATCTTGGTTGCCATATTACTGAACAACTAGATCCAGATAAAGAGATAAAATGTAGAATCGAGATAGCCCGCACGACATTTTTAAAAATGAGGTCATTCTTCTGTAATGATACCTTGCAACTTCAACTTCGAAAGCGCATGATTAAATGCTACATTTGGTCAGTCCTCTTGTATGGTGTCGAAGCATGGACATTAAAAATATCCACCATTAACCGTTTGGAGGCCTTTGAAATGTGGCTGCACAGACGTATTCTAAAAATACCATGGACGGCTATGCTGACAAATGTGGCAGTCCTTAAGAGAGCAAATGCTACCCGCGAGCTGCTTGATAACATCAAATATAGAAAGATGGCCTATTTTGGACACGTAGTAAGGGGAGACCGGTATAATATTCTTCAACTTATTATGATGGGTAAAATCGAAGGACGCAGAGGAATTGGTAGAAAGCAGGCCTCTTGGTTGAAGAATATCCGGGAGTGGACAGGAATAAAGAAAGCAGAACACCTATTTAGAATAGCTCGAGACAGAGACAGTTTCGCCATGTTAATCGCCAACGTCAAGGGGACTTGATAGGGCACGTAAAGAAGAAGACTCCATAAAC